>NW_015169924.1:86425-87498 GCF_001447785.1 Gekko japonicus | reverse complement strand
TCCTGGACTTCCATCCCACCTTGTCCATATGTCAGGCTTGCTTTAGGATCCTGACACCATGGTTGCCTAACATGAGTTCTTTGCTGGTCTCTGGTGGCAAGAGGGGAAAATGCTGCCCTTCTTACCACTGCAAAACTAGCGGGCCCCATGAAGCTCTTCCTCTCAACTTTATTTATTTAGTTACACACACAAATACAACACCTTTATTGGCATAAAATATCAAATACACATGCAGTCCAACACAGGTTCAATAGAAACAACACGGATGTCACAGTGGAATTTACAGTACAATAGCACATGTCCAATGGATTCGATTTCCCCCATCCCACAGGGGCACAATATATCTTTATAGGGAATTTTGTTGAACCTTCCCGATAGAACAGCTGAGGGAAGGACGTCAAACCGTGCTAGCATGAAAGCCCTACGAAGATGGGGCTGAATCAGTCTTGCCAGGTATCCTGAGGAAATATGGCTAAAAGAAAGTCCCATACTCACAGGAGAGCAATGTCTGTGCGCAAGTCTTCTCAGGTCTTGCACCTCTATATCGAGGAGTCTTTGTTTGAGTAAGGCAAAAGCCTTCTGCTCAGACAAAAGTACCAAGTCATCAAAACTAAAGCCGATTATAGAATTTTTTCTCTATATATTAATCAACCAAGTCGATAGATGGGATTCAGTTAACATGTGCACCACAAGACTGTTTGGGCCAGATCTAAAATGAAGGCGCAGCCAAAATTTGAAGGTTATGGTCCATGCCATCGTAATTAACCGTCTTTGGGTTGTCTCCAGGCACATAGCTGCATATGGTACGCAAGCTGGTAGCCCCAAGATTTTCTTCAGGAACTTAGATTGAACACGTTCTACAGCTTCATTACAAGCTGAGACCCAAATTGGGATACCATAAAGCAGTTTGGCGGGTATTTTATGGTTAAATACTTTAAGAGCAGTGGGAATATATTGATGTCCTTTGGTGTAAAAGAAACGGGCAATAGCAAGGGCGTTGTTAGTTGATGACTTAACTGCTTCTTTAATATGTGTAGCCCAGCTGTTAGTATAATTGAAATAGATGCCCAGGT
>NW_015169924.1:86080-86303 GCF_001447785.1 Gekko japonicus | reverse complement strand
TGTGCAAGCATCCTTTTCATCCCCATGACAATTTATGTCACCAGTTGTTCCAATAATAATTTTCTTTAACCTAAACACATTTCCACACTTCATATTATTAATATGTATTTAGCTGCAGGATTACTTACTCCTTCTGGCTTATTTCCATTTTATCTGCAAGCATCCTAATCTTTCAGGATATAATATAGGCAAATAAAATCCATCAATGCCTCCTAGATGAACT
>NW_015169924.1:84111-84260 GCF_001447785.1 Gekko japonicus | reverse complement strand
AAGATCCCTGGTTTGGCCTGTTTGGTGTAGTGGTTAAGTGCGCAGACTCTAATTTGGGAGAACCGGGTTTGATTCCCCACTCCTCCACTTGCAGCTGCTGGATGACCTTGGGCAAGCCATAGTTCTGTCAGAGCTGTTCTCTCAAGGAC
>NW_015169924.1:19535-83802 GCF_001447785.1 Gekko japonicus | reverse complement strand
GGGCCCCATGAAGCTCTCCCTATGAACTTTATTTATTTAGTTATATTTTACTCCCACCCTTTCTCCAAGGAGCTCACAGTAATGTACTTGATTCTCTGTTTCTCTGTTGTATCCTCATGAAAAACCCTATTAGGTAGGTTACACTGAGACATTGGACTTTTCCTCATTCTTGTTTTCCTGGCTTGTGTGTACCTGTTGCTTTAGGTTTTTTCTCCCTCTTCCACACATGTTTTACTCCCCCTAGTGGTCAATTTGATATTACATCATGTTATGTCCCGCATAAACACCCGCAGTTTAAAGCCGTAGGGAGATATACCGGACGTTATGTGATGTAATATTGAATCGACCACTAAAGGGAGCAAAACATGCAGAACAGGAACCGCCCCCCCCCAAAAAAAAGCAACAGGAACACACAAGTGAGCAAAATGAGAATGCGGAAAATCTCATTGACTGGCCCAAGCGTCTTGGCAGAGCAGGGTTCTGAACTTGGGTCCCCCAAACCTTAGCCTGACACTAACTTGAAAAAAAAAAGCAGTTTCTGTCAAGAGCTCTCTCAGCCCTACCTACCTCACAGGGTGTCTGTTGTGGGGAGGGGAAGGGAAAGGAGTTTGTAAGCTGCTCTGAGACTCCCTTGGGTAGTGAAGGGTGGGGTATAAATCCAATCTCTTCTTCTTCTTCTTCTTCTTCTTCTTCTTCTTCTTCTTCTACCTCACAGGGTGTCTGTTGTGGGGAGGGGAAGGGAAAGGAGTTTGTAAGCCGCTCTGGGACTTCCTTGGGTAGTGAAGGGCGGGGTATAAATCCAATCTCTTCTTCTTCTTCTAACCACTCATCGCATCACACTGGCTCTCATCTCTTCCAATCTCTGCACCTCTCACAGGGTGATTTGGAACGCAGCCTGGAAGAGATGGGCTTTGAAGTGCTGTCAGAAGGGCTGGTGGGGCGGCTGCGTGTCCAGGAGGCAAAGCGAGCCCACGCTGGACTCTACGAATGCCAGGTAGACAACGGCATTTCCCCAGCAGCACGGAGCAGTGCCCGCTTGGTTGTGCAATGTAAGTGCCTTGCTAAGGTACCCCTTGGTGTATCCTCAATCAACGGGTGCATTCTAAAGTCCTTTCTTCCACCTCCATGATCACCCACCATCCGACAGTGCCCTCAGACGGGGCTCCCATTACATTAGCCGAAAATCCTCTCCACCTTCATCTCTGCAAAAGGCCCTGGCATCTGATGTGCAACTGTGAAGTTCTTTTCTCTGGGAAACTCTCCAAACTCTATACACAAGGATCTTTTGGTTGTGTTAGAAGCTTGGATGTGGGACCCCAGGTTAAGCTGAGGCTGTTGTTCAGGAGTCCCTCAAATTCAGGTTGCCTTCAGGCACCTTTGGAGTGGCTGCTGCAGGAGGTGGAGGCAGCCCCATGTCAGCTATGCTGTCATGATGGGTGGGGGTTATACGCTTGATCTGTGTACCAAGTACTGCTGCATTCCTTCTTTGCTTCTGTAACGCTTGCAGGTGGTGTGTAGTGTCTGTGATCCAGGGAAATGTGGGAGGCTCTAACAGCCTAGGGCTCCTTCTCCCGCGCGTGGGAATGGAAGGGGGGGTTTTGCATACAAATACCCTATATCCCGTTATGCTTGATGCCATTCTTAACAGTAACTTTGTTACTGCATCTATAGCTCTGCAATAAAGTATAACCTTTTCTGATAAGTGTGTACTCAGTTGTTGGCTGTGGAACCTGACACCCCACAATGGCTTCCGCAGCTTGCCCGTAGCCAGGATTTTTTTGTTCAGGGGGCTTTAAAATTTTTAAGGGAGCAGTTAAATTATAGTTAATTAAATTAATTGGAACGCCTGTCTTTAAAAGGGGAGGCTCCATGCCTGTTTTTAGCCCTTTCTTTTAAGGGACCAGGCAGTGAGCACATCAGTTCCGAGGGGAAAAAACAGCTCAGAGGGCATTTAATTGCCTTCAGAAGGCATTTAAATGCCTTTTGAGCTCCCTTCCACGGGGCAAGAAAGTTTAGAAGGGCACTCAAGAGTGATACCTTCAATACATGTCCAACAATCCCCCTTTCTGCTAGCCCCAGTCCTGTTGTAAACCACCTAGGTCATGGTGAGTCTTTCAAAAACATCCCCATGAGCCTTTGGGAAAAATGCAAATTGGGAGGGAGTGGGAAGCCTGAGGCCAAGCCAAGCTGCAGTGCTCTCACCGTGGCTGCCACCGGCAGTGTGTGTGTGTGTGTGTGGTCTCTCCTAAGAAATAAGGTTTCTGGCATGGCTATTTGTGGGGCAGGACATTTAATTAAGGGGGCAGAGCCCCGAAATGTCCCACTGTAGCTATGGGCCTGTCAGTCACACAGTGAAGGTGTTGTGGTGGCAGCTGCTGCCAAAGTAGCATTTTTTAAAAAATCTGCCCAACCAGTCAGAGCTCCAATGGCTAATCAGAAGCCTTGCTGGTCAAAAGGCTCACCTGGCCCTGCCCATTGTCTAAAAACAGTTGGCAGGCAACAGAAAAGGTGTCGATGCCCAGGGGCACCACCACGTTGGGGACCCCTGATGGAGTCCATCTCTTTGTTGAAATCTGAGAATCCTGCCATGGTCTCGCCATTTCTGAATGTGGAGTGTTGAAATCTGAGAATCCTGCCATGGTCTCACCATTTCTGAATGTGGAGCGGGAATTCTGGCAGCTCTCCCGAAATTTGCCATGCCTGTTGATTGATCTGCTTACTAGTCATGCTTGCACGAAAGTTGCAGACGTTCTGATGATGTTGACTTTTCTGATCCGTTTTCACCTTCCTGTTTCACTTCACCCAGTTCCACCAGAGATCATGAAGAGCCCTGGACAGAGAAAAGTGGGAGCTCCAGGGGACGGGATAAGCACAGCCACTCTCCTCTGCCACGCTCAAGGTGTTCCCCCGGTGGAATTCAGTTGGGTCAAGAAAGGGGTCGTTCTCGATCTCCAGAACCCCAGGTGAAAGTCCGCATCTCTCAAGATATATGGGAACAGAGAGTCTTAGCCTCTGGGATCTGGCACCCATATGCCCCAGCTCCCTCCCAGTTGACAGTTGTAGGAGACATGCATCCATTTAACTGAGAGCCAGTTTGGTGTAGTGGTTAGAAGTGTGGACTCTAATCTGGGAGAACCCGGTTTGATTCCCCACACCTCCACATGCAGCTGCTGGTGTGACCCTGGGTCAGTCACAAGTTCCCTCAGAGCTGTTCTCTCAAGGGCAGTTCTGGAGAGAGCTCTCTCAGCCCCACCAACCTCACAGGGTTTCTGTTGTGGGGAGGGGAAGGGACTTACCTCACAGGGTGTCTGTTGTGGGGTGGGGAGGGGAAGGGAAAGGAGATTATAAATCCAATCTCCTTCCTCCTTCCTTCCTAACTTGCAGTATAGTTTAAAATGTCAAATTTTGGCTTTATTTTAGAGAACCCACAGCAAATAATTTGATGGGTCCAGCTATTATATTTTTCAGAACTGGTTTGGGTTCAGTGGTGACTCAAAGCTGTTTGCTTATGGTTCAAGCCAGTCGCGTTTTGGTGTCTGCTTCGGCATGTGTCTGAACCCAGGTCAACTGTGGCTGAGATGGAGAGAATTAGATATAATTCACATCACAGCATTTGCGAGGCAGAATGGGGGTGTGGGATGAGAATTAGGTATAGATGGCGTCTAATGAACGCGTCTCATTTATTATAACTAAATGTCAGCCGTCACCTATTAAATTGGATGAAGGATGGATCCACCAGAAAAGGAGCTCGAATGCTAAATGGCACATTCATAACGTGTTTTTAATTTGTAATGTTTAATTACAGCCAATAGCACTTTTAACCCTTAATGTACCCTTTGTCCTGCTCGCTGGTTGTGGAGCTTTTTCATGGCCAGAGGACAAATTCTGAGGACGGGGTTGCGATCTTGTGTGTTCCTTCTAAGGCTTTGTTAGTATTCACAGGGACAGCTATTGGGCGGGTGTGTTTATTCCTTCTCTGCCTGCCGTGCAAATACCTGACTCCTGGAACTCAAATGCCTACTTAGCCTTAAAGTTCAAGGGGTGACTTTGTGCCAATCGCGCGCTCTCTCTCTCAGCCTCTCTCTCAACAGGGTTTCAGTCAATTAGTCTCAGTATTCCACAATTAAGGAGACATCGACTCTTTTAAAAGGCACCTGCTCTTTATGCAACTCAATCTCGACCGTCTCCGAGCAGGGCTGCCCAGTGAGTGGGGCTCAGGGGAAATAAATTCCAGAGCCCCTGGTCACCCACAGACCTGGGCAAGCCTTTGGAGCATCGTCTTCATAGGATATTTGGGTTGGATCCACCCAGTGTGATGGTTGGGTCGCCGGGTCTCACGCTAAAGCGGGAGTCCTCTCCTGCCAATCCAGTTCAGTGCTTCATGATTGGCCAGAACCTCAATGGTTTTATCGTGGAGTTTTGGCGAAATTGTAGAGCATCCCTTGATACCACTTCCAGTTTTCACCGGAGGTAATGTCAGCATGCCTGCTCCCCTGCCCCCTAAATGCTACTTGGGGAAAAAACACCCTTGTTTGCGAAGGAACATTGGCGGGCGCCGGATGCCATGGGAGTCCACCGGAAACGCGATCAGATGCCCGCCCTTGCCCCGCAGTGTCCGGAAACCAGTACTTCGTAGGTACTAGTTTTGTAGTCCGCATCTTCGGCGGGACGCCACGGGATAGCTACGGGAGCACTATGCTTCCCAGATGTTGCGGTATGATCGCGCCCAGAAAATCTGCCTATCATCCGTATATTTAGCACGGCAAATGCTCCGTGTGACCGGGGCCCAAGTTTATTGTCCCTGTTTGGTCCTTGAGTCTGTTAAACATCTTCATGGTAAAGGTAAAGGTTCCCTTGCTCGAAAGCCAGTCGAATCCGACTCTAGGGTTGCGGCGCTCATCTCCGTTTCAAAGCCGAAGAGCCAGCGCTGTCTGAAGACATTTCCGTGGTCATGTGGCCGGCATGACTAAACACCAAGGCACACGGAACGCTGTTACCTTTCCACTGAAGTGGTACCTGTTTATCTACTTGCAATTTCTTGCTTTTGAACTGCTAGGTTGGCATTGTGCTTCCTTGTGCTGTATGCTAATTTACTGCTCACCCTCTGCCTATATGTATGGACTGGTAACTTCCATTTCATTCTATCTGAAGAAGTGTGCGTGCGAGCACACAAAAGCTTATACCTCAAATAAAACTTTCTTGGGCTTAAAGGTGCCGCTGGACACAAACTTTGTTCTCCCAGCCTAAGGTTCGTTACGGGGTTACAGTGAAGATAAAATGGGACGCAGGAACACCGTGCACCTCTGACCTTAGAACCAGCGTGGCATAAAAATGTGACACAGAGAACATGGCCCAGTACTCGACACCTTTTTTTTCCTTTTCTCAGAAGCTGTTTAAAATCTTTCCATGCCTTTGGATGGTTTTGAAGGAACACTGCATTGATTTGACTGGGCTTGGCCCCAGCTTGGCCCAGGTCTGCATTTTGCAACAAAGACCTAATTAATGCCCTTTGAGAGGGCAGCCGTGTTGCTCCACAGCAGAACAGCTCAATTCCAGTCCGCTGGCCCCTTTGAGGCCAACCAGAGTTTCAGGGTAGGATCTTTTGACAGTCAAAACTCCCTTCATCAGACATGAGTGGAGCAGGTTTTGAATGATCAGAGCCAGGGATCATTTCCTGCAGGAGCACACAGGAGCGGACCTCAGGCAGTAAAGAGCCCAGGGGCGGGCACATGCAACGAGCCCCCCCCCTTGCTCCCAGCAGCCCTCAGTCAGTGCAAGAAGCAGCCAGGTAAGTTGCAGAGCCCCCCCAGCCCCCTGGTCCAAAACAGTCCAGTGGCACCTTTAAGACCAAGTTTTATTCAGGTACAAGCTCTCCCTCCTCTGCGAGGACAGATCTGCACATTCCCCCCACCCCCCAATAGCTGGCAATCCAAAGCAGTCCAGTGGAGCCTGAGCGGTGGATGTTGCCTTCTGACACACTTCCAGTGATGTCAGAGGGTGTGGCATATGCAAATAAGTTATGCGAATGAGTTATGCTAATGAGCTCCTGCACCTCTTTTTCTACGAAATGACCCCTGATCAGAGCTGTCCCATTTCTGCTCCA
Organism: Gekko japonicus; assembly: GCF_001447785.1. Lineage (NCBI taxonomy): Eukaryota > Metazoa > Chordata > Lepidosauria > Squamata > Gekkonidae > Gekko > Gekko japonicus. The sequence continues at coordinate 77,699 of NW_015169924.1, read as the reverse complement.
CTCATTGTCTGAGTAAAGGGAGCTTTTTGACTCTTGAAAGCTTCTACCCTGAAACCCTGGTTGGCCTCTAAGGCGCGGCTGGACTTGAATCTAATGAATGCAGGGAGTGTCGTTTAGAAGTGCGGCGGACCACACGTGACTGTCCCCCAGGAATACCTCGAATTGTAGCAGTGAGGAAGGTTAAGAAGTCACCACTGCAAATGCTTTTAAAAGGCACCTGCTCTTTATGCAACTCAATCTCGACCGTCTCCGAGCAGGGCTGCCCAGTGAGTGGGGCTCGGGGGAAATAAATTCCAGAGCCCCTGGTCACCCACAGACCTGGGCAAGCCTTTGGAGCATCGTCTTCATAGGATATTTGGGTTGGATCCACCCAGTGTGATGGTTGGGTCGCCGGGTCTCACGCTAAAGCGGGAGTCCTCTCCTGCCAATCCAGTTCAGTGCTTCAGGATTGGCCAGAACCTCAATGGTTTTATCGTGGAGTTTTGGCGAAATTGTAGAGCATCCCTTGATACCACTTCCAGTTTTCACCGGAGGTAATGTCAGCATGCCTGCTCCCCTGCCCCCTAAATGCTCTCGAGGGTGCTGTCTGGGGCCTGGCAGGCCTCCGCTGGGGAACTCAAGGGGCCATCTTTGTTCGCAGGACTGAGGAGGTCGTGCTCTGCTACTTTTGAATCTTCCTGTGAATCTACCTCCACCCCTTGAACCATGCCGTTTTTGATGAGAAGGCAGGAGATGAGTGCGCCCCCCCCCCACATACCAAGAAGGGTGGGGTCTAAATCAGATCCCTTTTTCTTCATCATCTTGGTCTATAGTAGTGACATTCTGTAGGATTTGTCACACCCTGAACACTCCCTGTTTGAACTGCTGCCTTCGGGTAGAAGATAACTCCAGACCCCACCAGGAAGCTGGAAACCGTATCCTCCAGTCTTCTTAAACTCCTCAGATTTGATCAGGGAATTTCATCTCCTTCCTTTTTCCCACTCTCATCAATAATAATAATAATAATAATACTCTTAAAGGAACTTGAAATGTGATTCTGGGGGGGAAAACCCTTCAGGCTTCTGTCTTTCCAGCAGAACCTCTTTCTGAATCCTTCTTTTGTGACCCTCACCCAGGTACACCGTGCTCACGGAATACAAAGCATCTTTGCACACCAGCATTCTAACCATCGCCAATGTGAGCTCAGTTCATGACTATGGCCTCTTCACCTGCACGGCCAGCAACGCGATGGGCACTGATACTCTCGACGCTTAGCTGCTTAGTATCAGTAAGTCACCGGTGCGCCGTGGGCCGAGGGTCAGGCTGATGCGCAACTGGAGGGGTGAAGAGTTGCCATTCCCTTTAATGACACGACTAACACTGGACTCTTCCCTTCCTCAACAGGCCGTCCTGACCCCCCAACACAGCTAAAGGTTGTCGCTGTTGCCCACAACTGGCTGGCTTTGGAGTGGACCCCTGGCTTCGATGGAGGACTTAAGCAAAGCTTTCGTGTGAGGTAGGAGTCATTAGAGAGAAGGCACGTTCATGGCACAAACGTCAACCACTCTTAGACCAGTTGAGTTGACATGACCACAAAGCTCTGCTAGAGATCTCATTGGTCCAAGATAGGAAGCCAAAAGATAACATACTCATAGTTAGGAAACTGATCAGGATCTGTGATAGATAGAAAGTATTCTGGGGTGGTTAGGAAAATCCAGGGCTTTTTTGGTGGAAAAAGCCCAGCAGGAACTCATTAGCATATTAGGCCACACCCAACAGCAGGAACTCATTAGCATATTAGGCCACACCCAACAGCAGAAACTCATTAGCATATTAGGCCACACCCAACAGCAGAAACTCATTAGCATATTAGGCCACACCCAACAGCAGAAACTCATTAGCATATTAGGCCACACCCAACAGCAGAAACTCATTAGCATATTAGGCCACACCCAACAGCAGAAACTCATTAGCATATTCGGCCAAACCCCATGCCTTCTCTTGGCTTGCCCAGGCGCCCCGCACCTGTGGGCCGCCCAGGCAAGCCAGCTCTTGGACAGACCAGGGAGGCATTTAAATGCCTCCCTGATCCTTCCAGAGCCCCCCCGGCCCCCCCGCCTCAGAGTCGCTGGGGTGTGTGTGTCACTCTCCAGGCCTTCCCTCTGTAGCCACGCATGTTCAGAAGTTTTGGCTGTAGTGGGTGTGGCCAATTCTGAAGCCAGCCGGAACTCCGTTCTTGTGCGTTCCTGCCCAAAAATAGCCCTGGGAAAATCATTTGAGGCTTGCTAGTCCCCCGGTCAGGACAGGGAAGAAACATTCAAGGTCCATCCTCAGGTTCTGTTGCCTTGGTTGCTCCAAAACCCAGCAATGTCACATGCACCGTTATGTCACTTCTAGGGAAAACCTGGAAGTCACAGAGGATACCTGTAGGAATTGACAGAAACTGAGAGCCAGTTTGGTGTAGTGGTTAAGAGCGTGGACTCTAATCTGGGAGAACTGGGTTTGATTCCCCACTCCTCCACATGCAGCTGCTGGTGTGACCTTGGGTCAGTCATGAGTTCTTTCAGAGTGGTTCTCTCAAGGGCAGCTCTCAAAAGAGCTCTCTCAGCCCCACCTACCTCACAGGGTGTCTGTTGTGGGGAGGGGAAGGGAAAGGGATTGTAAACTGCTCTGAGACTCCTTCAGGTAGTGAAGGGCGGGGTATAAATCCTCTCCTCTCCTCTCCTCTCCTCTCCTCTCCTCTCCTCTCTATGGTTTTACAGCCTGGCAACCCTAAATCAGTTGGAGACAATCAGTAATGCTAAATATACTTAAAATCTGTTCACTGCTATGATACTCTGCAAGTGCTCTGCATCCATCACATCTAATTATAACCTTTACATAAACCCTGTCAGGTAGGTCAATATAATTCTCTCCGTATTGCAGGTGGAGGACTGAGGCCAGGACAGAAACTGGGAGGGGCTTGCCAAAGATTGTGAGCTGATAAGTGGATTTATGACCAAGGAGAGATTTGAATTGGAGACTTCTTGATTTTGAACATAAACCTTTCCTCCTGCGGTCTTGACCATAGCTAGTGTGATGTGTGCAAGTGAGAGATCAGGCCTCGACTGTTTCTTCCCCATAATTCCACCTCCCTACTTGCCTTTCTCCAGGTATCACTGGCCGGGGACTCCCAGCTTTCTGGAGGTGGATGTCTTCCCGCCACAGTCACCCACTTTCACCTTGACAGGACTGCACCCAAGCACGCCCTACAACGTCTCCGTCAATGCCCGCAATGCTCTTGGCGAAAGCGACTTTGCCGATGGTGGCGTGTGGCTCGTTGTCACCACCACAGGTAAGGAGCCTCTCACTAGGGAGCAAGGATGGGCCCCGGTCTAAGGGCACTAGGGGCAGTCTGGACTCTTAAGGTAGGGAATCCATATAGACAATACTACTTCCTTAACAGGTATGCTAGGCATGGTTTTATTTTAAAGATTCATACCTCGCCTTTCAGTTGAAAGTGATTTTGTGATCCTCAAAGGACTAGTAAACCACCTTAAGCCCCAAGGAAAGATGGGGTATACATATTTTAAATAAAGAGAAATAAAGGGAGGGGTCTCGCACACCACAGTTTTAAATAGAATATTAACCCATTCCAACTGCTCAGCTATCCTTGGACTTCTGGCCCATGGCGGACGCCAGAGCATTTTTTACAGACATGTCTGTGATCCCTGGGCACTGTGATCTGAGCAGAGTTTTCCCAGGGTTTCTGACAGCTACTATGGGGACGACCTGCTCTGGGACTGCCTTCCCCATCCTTGACAGAAGAATACATTAAAGACGTTTGATTAGAACAGAAATGCTGCTCCTACCCCTGTGAGACCTTTCCCAAGCCCCTCAGAATAGCCCAGGGCCACAGAATTTTGCACCCAACTGCCCCCTCCCCAAGTGAACATTGTTTTTGGCCACAAGTGGGGATAGTTTCATGTGGGAAGGGATCTTGCTACAGTGCCGGTTTGGTGTAGAGGTTAAGAGAGTGTGGTCTCTAATATGAGAGAACCGGGTTTGATTCCCCACTCCTCCACATGCAGCTGCTGGTGTGACCTTGGGTCAGTCACAAGTTCTCTCAGAGCTGTTCTCTCAAGAGCAGACTTCGAAAGAGCTCTCTCAGCCCCACCTACCTCACAGGGTGTCTGTTGTGGGGAGGGGAAGGGAAAGGAGATTGTAAGCCGCTCTGAGACTCCTGAGTGAAGGGTGGGGGTCTAAATCAGATCTCTTTTTCTTCATCATCTTGGTCTATAGTAGAAGAGTGAGATTAGAGTCCAGCAGCACCTTAAAAACCGACAAGATTCCCAGGAAAGGAGCTTTTGAGAGCCGAAACTCCCTTTGCCCGAGGGTGGAAGTTCTCTGAGGCTGCTCCTTCTCTGGACAATGGTTGAACCACACTGAACTTCCAAGAAGGGAGAGAAGGAGAGCTGCACAACCCTCCTTGACCCTTGGACTTCTGGCCGGTTGCAGAGGCTGGAGCCAGTGTTCCCTCTAAGCTGAGTTAGTGTGAGCTAGCTCACCATTTTTTAGCCTCCGGCTCACACATTTTTATCTTCGCTCAGGAAGGATGGCTCCAGAGCAAACTAATGTATGCGGTAGCTAAATCGCTCGCTCACAACTTTAATGCCAGTAGCTCACCAAGTAGAAGTTTTGCTCACAGGACTCCACAGCTTAGAGGGAGCATTGGCTGGAGCATCCTCTTCTGGGATGCTTTAGTTTAGATCTTGTTTGCGGCTGAACTGGGCCACTGCACCAATTCAAGGAATTCAAGACTCTAGGCAATTCAAGCGACAGAAGTTGGCAGAAATCTCAGTGTTTTCTGGCAATAGAATAGGCGATAGATTGTCTTTGGTAAGCAAGACCACCTTCTACCTTGTCCTTCGTCTGATGCTGCTAGAATCTGATGACCATCCGGTCCTTATTCGATAACTCTCTTTCCAGAGATAGAGAAGAAGCCAATGGACACCATGCCCCAAACTCCACCCATGCATGGACCAGGTACCGTAGCCAGGACACTGTCCTTGACTCTTCTTTCTCATGGAAGGTGGCAGGGGAACCCAAACGCCCTGAGACGACTCCTTTTCTGGCCGATGGCCGTGACTGGACTGGTCTTCGGGGGCAATGGTGGTCTTCCAAGAAGAAGGGAAGGGCTGTGGAGCTTGGAGGTGATACGCCTGCTGGTCAGGACCATGTTGCCCTTGCTTTGCAGTGGAGGACCTGTAAGGCCTCAGATTGGAGAGGGGATGGGGTTTTACCTCCTCATTCTCCCACCTGTCCATATCCTCTGCTCTTCCACACTGTCTAAACAAAGACACTTCATCCTCCCTGGCCTGCTGCAGATCCTTCTTAAATAGGCTGCCCCTCCAATCCCCGCCCCTGGCTTGCTCCTCCCCTGTATTCCTTCACCCAACCAGAGGCGCCTTGGAATCACTTCTCAGCGGCAGCCCTCTCCCGGGTTGCTCCTGGCTTGATGATGTGACTGGCTCCACCTGGTGGCCAAACTCTGTTTCTGAACCCAGAGTCTGCAGCCCCAGCCGGCCTGTTCTGGCAGCCTCCTGGCTTGGCTGCTGCAGCTGCCAGTTGTGCTGGGGTTGTCTCAGAGAAGGTAAGTTGACCCTGCAAGTCTGGGGTGGGTTCCCTTCACTGGATGTTGGTCCCTGGATTCTGGCCAGTTGCTGTGGCTGGGGAACCCTCCTCCTGTATGCTTAAGACCTACCTGGGGTCACCGCACGGTTTCAAGGAACATGTTGGTAAAAGACTCCGGACAGTTTAAGCGACAGAAACCAGCAGATCTGTGTCTTGCCTGGGATGCTTAGCATTTTGACCCAGTGGATAAGGTGGCCTGGATAAGCAAGACAGGTTCCTTCCCTGTCCTTTGTGTGATGCTGTCAAAATCTGGTTCCCACCCAGTCTTTATTCAATGACTTCTCTTCCAGGGATAAACGGGGAGCCGATCGAGAGAGAGCCGCAAACTCCACCTGTGTCTGAACCAGGTACAATGATATTTATCATCATAACTGTCGGTGCCTCCTCCCTCTATCCCCTCTTCCCCGTGTTATCCCTTTACTGGAGACCGGTCAGGAGGTCTTTGGTGGCCTTCTGGTTGTTCACACTGAAATGTTGATATCTGATGCAGAATTCTCCATCTCCGTTTTCCCCCCATTGAAAAAACACACACGTTTCTGGTCCATATGAGTATTAAGAGAAGCTTGATGCAAACAGACAGTATCTGTAGACAAAAATGAGCGAGACTTCAGAGGGCAGGAGTTGGAGAGAACTGTTACATACGTTTCACAGAAGCAGGCTGACAGAAGATAAGTATTCGTCAAGGCACTTAATGCGCATATTTTCTTCAGGTCTGCTCCCCCCCCCCCCTTTGCACACCGTTTGATGCAGCATTTGGACTCATTTATTTGTTTCTTTTGGTGCAGAGCACACACAGCCTTGACTGGGTCTTGTAATTAAATGCCTCTTGGCACAATTAGTTTATTACAGGATAAATGTGCATCGTTTCCCATTTGATGTGCACAATCTATATGTCTGCCCTCAAGGTTGTGCTTCCGTTGCAGAGATGCTACGGCTTCTGAGAACTCAAATGCGTTTTCTACCCAGAAAATAGCCCTTTCCTCCCAGATGCCAGGATCAATGGCTGTACTGCAGTGGTCTTCCGCTCCATGTAGGTCAGGATCCCCTGGTGGGTCATGCAGCCCCACCTGCTGGATGGAGAGCCCGCACTGCTGCCAAGGGGGCCAGTCTTCCTGACTCCTCTGCCCACCTGCAGGACAGTGAGGCAAGAGCATTTGGTAGTGGAAAGGATTCCTTTGTAGCACAGGCTGATCGGGTTGCCAGACCCCCCTGTCCGTCCGGGTGGGAATTTTCCCGATTTTCGGGGCTTCAGCCCACCGCTGGGCAGCTGGCTGGTGGGGGAAGCCCCACCCTTAACAACCTCCTTGTGTGACAACATCACCAACGCGATGACATCACGTAGAATTGATGTCATCATGCCAGGGCTGTTGTGCAGTGATGCTGTAGTGTTTTGGGCAAAACTCTATGGTTACCATAGAGTTTTGCCCCAAATGCTAGAGTGTCACCGTGTGACATGCCCAGCATGATTACATCACGTGCGGCAAGGTCACACCACCTACCCCACTCTCGGAAAGCTGCCTCCCCACCCCACTGGCAGGGTAAGTCCACCTGGCAACCCTAGCTGATTCAGAGTCCACACTCCCTACAAAAACTCACCTTCCCAGCGCTAGGGATGCCGCTTAGCTGCCCCAAGCTCCCATTGGCTGACAGTGCTCCGGTGGGTGATGGGAGAAAAAAAATCACCATCAGTGCAAAGGTATTACCAGAGAGTTCTTGGAGATCCCTAGTGGCGTGATGTTACATATGGGATTTCCCCGGAAGTAACTTAACATTGTCATGCAATGGTGCCCTCCATAACCCCGATCCTCCCCCCCAGACTCCTGCCAGTTGCCAACCCTACTCTTCCTGTCATGTGGGCGCTGATGTCACATGACTTTCTGTCATGTTTGCAGCTTAGTTGGGGTTGCCAACTCCAGGTTGATGGGTTTGAGGGTGGAGCCTGGGGAACTGGGAAGGGGAGGGACCTCAGTTGGGCATAACACCATACAGTTTACCCTCCAAAGCAGCCATTTCCTTCAGGGGGAATCAGATGGGATTCTGGGAGACCCCCCAGCCCCCACCTGGAAGTTGGCACCCAAGTGGGTCCCAGTCAATTTTTTTTTTTTAAAAGCAAAGGAGACCAATGGGAACAGGGGCAAATGGGTTATTGCCTTCCCTTTCTTCCAAAGCAGCCATTTCCTTCAGGGGGAATCAGCTGGGATTCTGGGAGACCCCCCAGCCCCCACCTGGAAGTTGGCACCCTAGTAGGTCCCAGTCATTTTTTTTTAAGCAAAGGAGACCAATGGGAACAGGGGCAAATGGGTTATTGCCTTCCCTTTCTTCCTCCACAGCTGGAATTGTTGTACAGCACCCATGAACGAATTCTGCATTTTGGGCTGTGGGGAAGGGGGGAGTTCTAAACGGGACTCCCGGATCCGTCTTCCGAACAGAACGAAGCATGCGTGGAGGTGCTAGTCCCGGTCACCATCTTTTTAATTTTGCCTTTTCAGACATGCTGCCCCTTTTCCTTATTGAGCTCCTCGGTGCCGTGGGAGGGATCCTGATCATTTCTAGCCTCTCCCTCCTGGGCTTCCTGTTCTATAAGCGGCAGGCCCGAGCCCTGGAAGGTAAGCACATACGGCGACCCCTGAATGGCGCCAGCTGGTCCAGTGGCCATCGCGGAGCTCATGCAGTTGGCTCCGCCTTCTTCCCTTCAGTGGCTAAAGAGGAGGTGGGGCCCTGCTAGAGTTGCCGGCTCTGGGTTGGGGAAAGTCCTGCAGATTTTGGGGGTGGAGCCTGAGGGGGGAGGGAGGGATTTGGGGAAGGGAGGAACCCCAGAGGTGCAAAATGCCATAGCATCCATCCTCCAAAGCAGCCGACTTCTCCAGAGGAACTGGGGTTGCCAACTCTGGGTTGGGAACTATCTGGAGATTTTGTGGGTGGAGCCTGGGGAGGGTGAGGTTTGGGGAGGGGAGGAGTCTCGATAAGGTATAATATTGTCATACGGTCCCCCTTCCAAAGCAGCCATTTTCTCCAGGGGAACTGTGCTCTGTAACCTGGAGGCCAGTTGTAATTCCTGGAGATCTCCAGTCGCCACCTGGAGACTGGCAACCTTAATTAGTTCACGTTTGATAGAAGGCCCCTGCTGGCTTTTTGCCATCTGACTGCATCAGGCCTTCCTTCTTGTTCTTGTTCTCTTTGCAGGCGATGGGACCAAAACAGGAGCTGGGTGAGTATTCACTAGGCGTGAAGGAGGGACCCCCCCCTTAGGGTAGCCACCTCTGGGTTTGGAAATTCCTGGAGATTCGGAGGGAAGGCAGGATTTGGGAGGGGAGGGACCACAACGGGGGTATAATGCCGTAGAGTCCACCCTCCAAAGCAGCCATTTCCTTCAGGGAAATTGATCGCTGTAGCCGGGAAAGCACGAGAGTCCACCCTCCAAAGCAGCCATTTCATTCAGGGAAATTGATCTCTGTAGCCTGGAGAGCACTTGTAATTCCGGGAGATCTCCAGCCCCCACCTGGAGATTGGCAACCTGAGGCCCACCAAGAGGGACTAGCCAACTTTGCTTCTTGCAGAAGCTGGCCATGCCTTCAACTGCTGCCAGGTATCAGGTGAAACTTTCTGCAAGGGGCAAATTGGGGCCTTCCGCTATTGTTTCTGTGGCGTAAGGGGGTGTGGTGGCTTTTCTGAGAGAAGCGAGTTCAACAAGTGGCAAGAGAGCATCACTGTAGCTCTGAATGTATTGGAGACAGTAATAAGGAGTCAGAGCCCAGCTGGGCCCTGAAGACCACGGGACCCCCTGGGTTTTGCACTCGCCAGAACTGCCACTTCCCCTCTCTTACCTAGGGTTGCCAGCCTCCAGGTGGGGCCTGGAGGTCTCCCAGGATTACCTCTGATGCATCTGAAGAAGTAGATTCTAATTTGTGCAAGTGTATGGCCTGGATATTTGGTTGCTGCGAGACCCTTGAGCGTTTTTGTACTTGCCACCGGCCACTGCATTGCCTGGATTGGTGGTGGAAAGCGCTGTCAAGTTGCACCCGACTTATAGAGACCCCAGAGAATTTTCAAGGCAAGAGGCAATGGTTTGCCACTGCCTGCCTCTGCGTAGGAACCCTGGACCCAAGTATTAACCAAGGCCAACCCCGCTTGTGTTACTGTTGACTTTCAAGGCCTTGAGCGGTCAGGGACCCACGTACCTTCGGGAACGTCTCCTCCAATATGTCCCCAGAAGAAAGCTGAGATTGGCTAGTAACAACTTGCTGGTGATCTCCGGTCCTAAGGAGGTCTGGCTGTCCTCGCTAGGGCCAGGGCCTTTTTGGTCCTGGCCCCGACTTGGTAGAACTCTCAGCTGAATAACATCAGGGCCTAGGGTTGCCATTCCCCTGACGGGGGTGGGGGTTTGCACGCTTTCGGGCCCCCCGATCTGCCGGCCCCGATCCAGCTGGTGGGAGGAGCCCCGCCCCCAAAGGGCCCCATTCATGCCAATGTGCCCCGCGCAATGACGTCACCTGGAGGTGACATCATCACGCAGGTCACATTGCCGGGGGGGGGGGGGTGCTCTCTTGTTCATTCAAGAAAAGAACTCTATGAAGAGGTCCCGGAGAGAGAGAGGGACCTCTCCCCACCAGCAGGGCCTTGCAGGATCTGATACAATTCCACAGGGCCTGTAAGGCAGAGATATTTCGCCAGGCTTTTAGCTGAGGGCAGCAACAGGAGGTTAAGACTGGCACCCTTTCTTTCCTTTCTGTGGCCCCCACATACCCTGCCCTGCCCTGCAGTGCGGAACAGCGGTGTGGCCGGTAAAGGGGGATTATTATATCACCATCTTTGATCGGTTTTAGATTATTGATTTACCGTTGGCAAACTTAATTATATACACACACACACACACATATACATATATATACACACATATATATACAGACACACACACATACACAATTGATATATATGTGTTTGTGTGTGTGTGTGTGTGTGTGTGTGTATAATAACTGTATTTTAAATGTTTTATAAGGCTGTAAATCACCCAGAGCCTGCTTGCAGGGTGGGCGATTCATCAGTTTAATGAATTAAATAAATAACTAACTTCCCAGATGTGATGAGATTGGACTAGCCTGGGCCATGCAGGGCAATGTTACTGTAGAGGGAGGCGGTTGCCTTAACCACAAGTTTCACCCCTTTTGTGGCTTGGAAAGGCCGGGATGTCTCCTGGTTAGAATACTGTGGCTGTTTCAGGTCGAAGGTGCGAAGCGAGAACAGCTACTCCGACAACAAATGGCTGAAATTGGGTGCGACACCAGCCAAGGTGCACAGCTCAGCGGCCAGCACGTCTCCCAGGGTGAGCAGAATTGTGGGCAGGGCCTTAAGGGGTGTTACCAAAAGGCTGCCTTGCAAAAACGGGAATGGTCCAGCTTTTGTGCATTTCTCAGTTACTTGATGAACAGAAACCAGTGAAGTTTTTTTTTTTGGTGTGAAGGAGAAACATGCTTATTTGCTAATGTCTGTGGCACAGATATCGAAGATACAGGAGCAGGGGCTGAAATGACAGCTGGTAAACCCGACACCAAGAAGGATCAAATAATGTCCCCAAAAAGGCCAACCCCAACCACTAGCTATGTTGGAAAGGACCGACTCCTTGATTCCTATTTGAGATCCCCCCTCCCCGAAAAAAGAGTTTACAATTAAACAAAGGCAGCTGTTCTTCCTCATCTGTAACCCACACTCAACATAAAAGTTTATATCCCGTGGAAAAAAAAGAGAGAGTAAATCTTGAGCGAATCCCAGAAACAGCCCATTTGCAAGGACTGCAGAATTCGGTGTCGGTAAAAATCCAGCATTCTGCAAGAGAGATAAATTATGCCAACAAGGAAAATTAGCATATTGTGCCTCACATAAATGCAGCTTTAAAAAATATTTCCCTCCCCCCCCCAGGGACTTGTAGAGTAGGAAGGAATGTGGGTCCCTTGGGGAACCGTTAGTTGAGCCGTTGGGGAGTTACGGCTGCGCTGAGCACTGATCGAGAAGCCTTACCCAGATGGCTTCCCTCTTTTTCAACAGCAAAGAATCCCGTGTTCCTTGTTCCGGCTCATTTGCCAGGCTCATGAGTGCTGGAGACTTGCTTTTTCTTTAAAATTACAGTGGACCTTTTGGGAACACTTGCAGCTGCTGGAAGAGGCTGTAGCTGGAAATAACCCCCCCCCCCTACAAAAGTTACTCATCCAAAGGGTGAATGCCTCAAAGTCTTATTGGAAGGGTGTATATATTTCCCATCAAGCCACAGCCAACCTATGGCAACCCCTGTAGGATTTTCAAGGCAAGAGATGCTGAGAGGTGGTTTTCCGTCACCTGCCTCTGCGTAGCCATCCTGGAATTCCTTGGTGGTCTCCCATCCAAATACTTACCAGGGCTGACCCTGCTTAGCTTCCAAGATCTGACGAGATCGGGCTAGCCTGGGCCATCCAGGTCAGGGCAGAGAGAAATAGAGCTGGTTTGGCATTGCCTGCTGCTGCATAGCAACCCTGGTTTTCCTTGGTGGACTCCCATCCAAATACTAACTATGGCTGACCCTGCTTAGCTTCTGAGAGCTAGCAAGATCGGTCTCACCTGGACTATCCAGGTTGGGGCCAATGCTCCCTCTAAGCTGTGGAGTCTTGTGAGCAAAAATTCTACTTTTGTGAGCTACTGGCATTAAAGTTGTGAGCAAGTGATTTGGCTACTGCATAAGTTAGTTTGCTCTGGAGCCCGATTTGGCTGCTGCATAAATTAGTGTGCTCTGGAGCCCCATCCTTCCTGAGCTAAGACAAAAAAATGTGTGAGCCGGAGGCTAAAAAACTGTGAGCTAGCTCACACTAACTCAGCTTAGAGGGAACACTGGTTGGGGCACACGCGCGTGCGCACGTGTTTGTGTAATAGCATAATTCCACTCTTTCTCCAGTATGGTGTACAAGTTACAGTTTGGGCTAGGATCTGGGAGTCCCAGGTTCGAATATGCATTCTACCATGGAAGCTGGCTGGGTGACATTTGGGCCAAGCACTCACTTTCACCCTAACCTACCTTGCAGGGTTCTTGTGAGGACAAAATAGAGAAGAATGATGTTGTAAGCTGCTTTGGTTTTCCGTTGGGGAGACAGACAGGGTATAAATGAAGTAAAAAACTCCACAAATATAGGGCTATGAACGTGGATCTCCTTCCCCACCCCTGTTTTATCATCACAACGACCTTGTGATGTAGGCCAGGCTGAGAGAGAGTAATTGGCCCAAGGGCACCCAGCAAACTGCACTGCTGAGTGGAGTCTTGAATCTGAGTCTACCCAGTCCTTACACAACCCTCTAGACACTGTCCCACACTACCATTATATTTTGTGTATGGACATTGCAGTTTTTCCTTGTTGCTTCAGACATGGTTATGTGCTTCTCTCTACAGAGAGCCAGGTAGTGGTGTCATTGTTAAGAGTGGCAGATTCTAATCTGGAGAACCGGGTTTGATTCCCCACTCCTCCATATGCAGCCAGCTGGGTGACCTTGGGTCAGTCACAGCTCTCTCAGAGCTCTTTCAGCCCCACCCACCTCACAGGGTGTCTGTTGTGGGGAGAGGGAGGGAAGGTGATTGTAAGCTGCTTTGAGACTCCTTCAGGGTATCAAAACCAACTCTCCTTCTTCTGCAGGGTAGCTCTGTTGAGACGACGACCAGCTCTGTGTCCACTTCACGGCCTTGGTCCCGGCTGGCCCGCCATGCTGAGAGTGAGACGGATGCCAGCATTATGGGTGGGCGAGACCCAGCTACTTTCTTCCCTCCTACCCCTCTCTGGTTCTACCCCTAAGCTACAACCCCATAACTTAGGCCCACATTACCTGAACCCAAATCCCAGGGCTTCAAGCTACAAATTCTGAAGGATAATTCTTTTGTCTTGGCAGAGCCTCCCACGTCACCCCCATGGCTCAGCTCTCCGGAGTTCCATGAGTATGAAGAAGTGATGGTACCCCCGAAATACATGGGAAAGAGACCTCATTACAGTGCCTGGTACCCTGAGGAAGCACCGTGGATCCCTGAGTACGAGGTGAGAATTTCCTGTCTGAGCAGCGCAGGAAGACAGCCTTCTTCCTACTATGGTGGGCTACCCTTTCTTCCTGACTCCTTAAAATGGGATGACCTTGGGTCAGTCACAGCTGTCTCAGAGCTCTTTCAGCCCCATCTACCTCACAGGGTGTCTGTTGTGGGGAGAGGAAGGGAAGGTGATTGTAAGCTTCTTTGAGACTCCTTCGGGTAGTGAAAACTGGGGTATCAAAACCAACTCTTCTTCTTCTGCAGGGTAGCTCTGTTGAGATGACGACCAGCTCTGTGGCCACTTCACGGCCTTGGTCCCGGCTGGGCCGCCATGCTGAGAGTGAGACGGATGCCAGCGTTATGGGTGGGCGAGACCCAGCTACTTCCTTCCCTCCTACCCCTCTCTGGTTCTACCCCTAAGCTACAACCCCATAACTTAGGCCCACATTACCTGAACCCAAATCCCAGGGCTTGCTTCAAGCTACAAATTCTGAAGGAGAATTCCTTTGTCTTGGCAGAGCCTCCCACGTCACCCCCATGGCTCAGCTCTCCGGAGCTCCATGAGTATGAAGAAGTGATGGTACCCCCGAAATACATGGGAAAGAGACCTCATTACAGTGCTTGGTACCCTGAGGAAGCACCGTGGATCCCTGAGTACGAGGTGAGAATTTCCTGCCTGAGCAGCGCAGGAAGACAGCCTTCTTCCTACTAGGGTGGGCTACCCTTTCTTCCCGACTCCTTAAAATGGGATCAACAACAACAACAATCAGATACTGCAGATTTTGGGCCCAGTCGGCGCGCCGCTGCTGTCGTTGTCCAAAGAGAAAGTAGGAACTGCCTTCCTGGTTTAGACCGAGGCCTAACTGGACCAGTGGTCTTCTTTTTGGTAACGGCCCACCAACTAACTCCAGGGCAGGAAGGATGTTTGACCTCAATAGATCGTATTGTTCAGGTGAATGCATCGAGGTTTTATTTGCTGTCATGGCAACCAGCCGCTGGTGGACCGGTACTCCCTAAACCGCCCCCGGTGCTACTGTCTTTTGGAACTTGGAGGTTATCTCAATGGTCCTTCTTCTGGGTGCTATGAGAATAGCACAGGGGGAAGGGCCGTGGCTCAGTGGCAGAGCTTCCGCTTGGCATGCAGAAGGACCCAGGTTCAATCGCCAATAAAAAGAACCTGGTATCTAGTAGGTGAGGTGAAAGACCTTTACTTGGGACCCTGGAGAGAGGCCTCCAGTCAGCGCAAACAATAACCATTATAGGATAAGGGGAGTTCATGTGCTACTGTTAAGGGAAGGGGCTACGGCTCAGTGGTAGAGCACCTGCTTGGCATGCAGAAGGTCCCAGGTTCAGTCCCCGGCATCTCCAGTTAAAAGATTTCATAGTACGTAATGTAAAACACCTTTTACCTGAGACCCTGGAGAGCAGCTGCCAATCCACGTAAACAATACTGACTTTGATGGATGAAAGGTCTGATTCAGTATAATACTATAAGGCACCTTCGTTTGTTTATATGTTCACATCAGCCCTTTTGCCTGTTTGTTTATATGTTCACATTGGCCCTTTTGCCTTGTGCCTAGGGACCCTATCCGCAGAGCAGAAGATCACTGGCGGGCTACGAGGAGATAATGCCAATTTACGACCCTGTGGCTGATTCGCCAGCATTCAGCAGGGACAGGACATTGCCGTTTGAGCATCTTGGGGAATTGGTCTGAGAGCCCAAATACATGTTACGTTGGACACGTGTCAGGATGTGGGTCCTTGACCCCTACTGGTAGATGAATGTTGAACCCTGCTTGTAGTCAATTGTTATAATGGGCCCTAACCTTTAAAAATGTATTTATTGCGCCACGGGGCTCCAAATACTGGGGGGTGGGGGAGGAGAGCTGGGGGGTGGGTGCTGGTTCCACATGTCACACAGCAACAGGCCTGTTCAGCCCAGCTGGGAGGTTTGCTACATTTTTGAATAAAGAGCTCCTAATTACATATCTCGGTCCCTTCCTGCTCTTTTATCTCGATTCTCCGGTCTTGTCGGGGAGGCTGGGCTATGTGGTCAGGAGGCGGCGTGGGAGAGGGGTGACGGACTGCGGCTGGCACACAAGATGCGCGGGGAGGAGAACAGGACGACACAGAGCCAGCTGGAAGATAACACAACGATCTTTCTTTATTGCTACAAATTAGCTCCTCTCTGTTACAATAACACGTGGGTTCATCACCAGCTTTTCCCATCTCCTCACTTCGATCGCGTCTTTAGCACAGGCCTGGAGAGCATTCGGCTTGCCAAACACAGGCAGGCAAGTGGGAAAGGGCCCCCAGTTTTGAACAGAGACAATCGCTTCGTCTCTTCTTTATCTGGACGAGGAGAACTGCGGCTGCTTCTATAATACACAGGAGGGGAGAAGCAGCGTCGGCCAAGATTCTCCCCCTTCTTCACAGTTGTTTCCACCACGGAGGAACTGTTCTGCCTTGGCTTTCAAACCTCAGTGTTTTGGGGTTGGGTTTTTTTAGCATCCACATGATGTCTTCCTTTTGCAGTGTCCCTTGGTGGAGATATTTCGGGAACGTGCTGTCGACAGACGTTTCCAGAAATACTGGAGTGAAAAACTGGTTAGCTGACATTTGGACAGGAAGAAGAAGATTGGATTTATACCCCGCCCTTCACTACCCAAAGGAGCCTCAGAGCGGTTTACAATCTCCTTCCCTTCCCCTCCCCACAACAGACATCTTGTTGTGAGGTAGGGGGGCTGAGAGAGAGCTCTTTCAAGGACTGCCCTTGAGAGAACAGCTCTGAAAGAACTTGTAACTGACCCAAGGTCACACCAGCAGCTGCACATGGAGGAGTGAGGAATCAAACCTGGTTCCTCCCAGATTAGGGGCCAGGCTCTTGATTTCCAAACCTCCCTGCCTATATCTGGTGCAATTTTCCTTCCCACTCCCTCCTGCCTGCCATTTCCCCCCACCGTGTTTTTTGTCAGTAGGTATAACACTATAGCGGTATACCTTCTACCATTTTTTATAAAAAGCCTAGTAGTAAACATAACACTATAGCGGTATACCTCCTACCATTTTTTTTAAAAGCCTAGTAGTAAGCATAACACTATAACGGTATACCTCCTACCATTTTTTCAAAAAAGCCAGCAGACGTGCCCTTGGGCAGCAGGGTGGGGTGGGAGGGAGATGCCGGGCATGAGTGGATGGGGAGGGAAAGCTGGAGAACACCCCCGTGTGGACGTTCCATAGCTGCTGGTGTGACTGTCACGGCAGCGAGTCCACAACGTGGAATCATCCCTGTGCAGAATCAGCCTCCGGGAAGCTCAGAGGTTGGTTTCGAATCCGGCCACCTGAGGTGGGACGCGAGGAGAGCCACACCTGCCGGTTCTTTACAGAAGTTTATTAGGACAGCAAGAACATTCGGAAGGGGGGGAAGACTGTTCTATAAAAGGAGAGACAGCAGCATTCTTTTAGCAGGGGAAAGGAAACAGAGGTGGGGGGATTTGGTTTCCCACTTTGTGGGGATACAACCACCTGGAGTGGAAACAAGGCAGAGCAGTCGTGGAAACGGACTGCTGCCTTCACATTGAGCCGTAGAGAGCCCTTCTAGGGCTCTAAATAAAAATCAGGGATCTGGCTACAGGTTTCTGGGCACAGATGCTGTGAGAGGGTGTTACGCAGGCCAGAGCCTTATTCCAAAAAAAAACACGCAGTGTTTATCCCTGCAGCTTAGACTGCCGAAGGCCCCACTTTGGCCAGGGCCTCAAGACCAGTTCTAAGCACCAGAGGGTAACGCTGAAGTTACATAATATTTGCCTTGGGCTTTTGGAGGTGTAATGAAATAGTATCATCAGCAAGTGCATGTACCCCAAGAGGGCATTTGTACCTTCTAAGGGCATATCCACACTACAAATCTATCATATGTTCATACAATTTTGGTGGTCACAGTAGTATACCCTCTCCCCAAAGAATCCTGGGAGCTGTCCTTGGACAAAGTTTTCGAGAGCTTTCTTGCTAGAGACCTTAGCCACTGCTGCCACAAAACTACAATTCCCAGGATTCCCTGGGCAGAGGGAATGACTCTGAAACAGCTTTCAAGTCTTTGGTATGCCTTAAGAGTTAGACGACAAAGAATTTTGCCAGCAGTTACTTCTGTGGCTCCTGTGCTGGAGGTCAGGGAAGCTACAGTTGCTGGACTTTTCTGTGTCATTCTTTTAAAAAAGGCATTCTTTTAAACTTCTGAACTAGACATCGAAATGGGGACAGCCAAGTCCCGTCGGCTAGGCCAGGGCAAATTTATGAGGCCGCTTGGCCCCATTCTGTATGATCCAATTTTCAATAAACCAATATGGTTCAGATAAAACTCATTTCATAGAAATGATAAAGTGCCGTAGATCGGGGAAGGGAGAGAACTCATTTCACAGAAGTGATAAAGTGCTGTGGATGGGCAACTTCCTTTGCCCCTGGGCAACTGGTATGGGGGTAACTACTGGTATCCTGGAGGAAATTTACACTCTTGTACAGAGAAAGTCCTCTGCGGGTGACGGGAGATCGTATTTGTTCCCCGACGACGCGCCAGTAGCAATCTGAAGAGTGCTCTCCTGGGAGCAAGCCCCATGGAATCAAGTGGGACTTACATCTGAGTAGACACGCTCAGGATCGCTGCTGCCAGCAAGGAGGTGCTAGAAGGCGAGGAACAAAACAGATCTCTACGTGTCAACCCCATCGGATGCAAAGAAGATGTCCCCACAGGGGTAGAGAATTGCGCACCCACAAGGATGATACTACTGATGGGGCCATTTTTTTTGTCAGTATCATTCAAAGAAAGCCGGGTATAAACCCCCTACCCAATAAGTTAGTTAAATAGAAACAGATAAGATGCGGCGGCTGTGGAACACACACATACACACACACGCAAACACGACACAACATCCACATTCTTCCAGCCCCTCCCTGGGCAGCCGGCAGTCCTTCCGGTCGCAGGTGTACGGTTCGTCACGGACCGGATGGGAGAGGGGTCGGTCCAGCAGCGCCCACACGGCGGCTTCTGAGCAGCTGGCGCAACTGGAGAAGAGACGAGATCGAGTCAGTCTCGGTTGCGGTCGTCTGACCCGCCTTATTGCGCTCACCCGCCTTTACCCGCAGTTCTGCTCACCTCCTCGGTAGCCGGCCCCGAAGCCAACAGGTGAACCGGCTGCTCGTTCTCCAGGTTCCGGGCCGTGGGATCCGCCCAGTGATGCAGCAACAGATGCACAATCTGCTTCTGCAGGGGGTGCGTGTGCAGCCCAGCCGCCATGTGCAGTGCAGTGTTCCCATGGGCCTGATGGGGACAGAGGACAGGGCTGGCGTCAGCGTATGTGTCAGCAAGCAGCTAAAAGATCTTTCTTGTTTCTATAACCATTCTGATATCTGTGTCATGCAATGTACTTGTATGTATATTTCCCCCCCCCTAGATCCGCTCATCTAGTCATGCGCATAAGTTCCTAGTAAATGCATTCCTATTCAATTACGCCAGCCATGCTTTTCTGTAACATTATCTTTTCCAAGGTCACAGGTGGTGGAGAGAAGAAACTTGCTTTGACTTTAATGAGGACAAACTGTGAGAAGCGTTTTGTAGTGATAACACAGTAGCCGTTGCTTTGCCAAGGATCTGGGCGCGTAAAATGCTTATTAGGCGCGAGCGGGAACCAGGTTTATTGGCTTTAACAATTATGAATTTGCTTTAACCTTTCCAGCATCCTGCACTTGCGTTATTCTGAACAGTGCTTCTATTCAAGTGACTCATGGGTTCAATAAAGTAATCCCTTTCTATAAGTGTGTACTCCGTTGATTGCTGTGGGACCTGACAGTATGTTGAGGTCGGGCAGTTCCCGAGGGCCCGTGGCTTCTGGTGGTCCCACTGCCTTTGACCCCCTTCCCATACACCTCTCCTACCACCTGCCCTATGCCCTTCCTATCGGTTTGCTTTAATCTTCCCACCAGCTGTGCTCCCAGCTGCCTAGCATCATTGGGGAAGCGCATGCAGGTGGTGCGCAAAGGGTAGCACTCCTGGTGCCAGTGCTCCTGGTAGGGGTGCCAGACCCCTGGTGGGAGCAGGGAACCCCTGCTTTGGCAGACTCTTGTCTGCTACCGGACAGCTGGCCAATGGGGTAAAACCCACCCACACAATTGACCTTTTCGGACCTACTTCTGGTTTTGGACCTACTTCTGGTTGGGCGTGACACTCTGGCGTTTGGGCAAAACTCTATGGTTTGAAGCAGAGTTTACTATAGAGTTTTGCTCAAAAACCAGAGTGTCACCCCACAACCAGATGTAGGCCCGAAAATGGCTTTTGGGCAAAACTCCCATGGTCTGAGGCCGAATTTACTATAGAGTTTTGCTCAAAAAACCAGAGTGTCACCCCACAACCGGAAGTAGGCCTAAAAATGCCTTACATTGCTTCTGGTCTCCTGGAACGACGTCGGGAGGCCCCCGCTGGCCAGGTAAGTCAACCTGGCAACTCTAGCTCTAGGGAAAGGGTGTACAGGCTCTACAGGCAACTGACCACAGGCTACAGGAGAGCTTGAAAGCAGGGTACAAAGACACAGGCAGGTGGGCGTGGAAAAGGAGGCATGAACGGACTGTCTGCCAAGGACCCCCCCAACCCCCCCCCGGAACTAGCCCTGGCAGAGAATCCTGGTATTACAGCGCAGTCCCACCCACTCTCTCTAAACCAGCACCGCACAGCTATCCCAAGCCCCACATCAAACTTCCCTGTCACAGCTCTGCAAGGCAGAAACACCCGCAGGGCATGTTTATTCCGCAGCTGTTTCTCTCCCTGCCTTTAGCTCAGCCTCTCTGTGGCCAGGAAGCAAACTAGATGACACTTGCCACACAAACCTGGTCAGGTGGCCCCCTATCCGCAGTAACAGGTAACATAAGGGAACTAACATCCCCAAGTGTTCCAGGGCCTGATGGGCTCCGGGGCATAGCGCAAGGGGACAAGTGGCTTCAACCTTTCCTCCCGTACCACACTCCTAAGACACATCAGCAGGGCTTGACAGACTCCAGGTCCCGGTGGGGGATCCCCTGGTTTCGGGGGCTCCTCCCCACCGTGGACCAGCTGGCTGTTGGGGGAAACTCACCCCTAAACAGGGACACTGTCGTACGATGTCCCCGACATGATGACGTCACCCGGAAGCGTTGGGGCTGTCGCATGGGGGACACTCTGGTTTTTGTGTAAACACTATGGTTTAAGCCCAATTTTACCATAAAGCTTGCCCCAAACCAGAGTGTCCCCCACGTGATGATGTCACTTCCGGGTGATGCCACTGTGTTGGGGATGTCACGTGACATCTCCACCCACCCCTGGAATGCCCCCCCAAATCCCCCTGCCAGAGCAGTGAGGGGACTTGGCAGCCCTACAACTGGCGGGGGGACTGTGGAGGGGGCAGAGTCCCGGGAGAAACATCAAAAAAGAAACATAAGGCCTTGTTGACTTACCAGATGTTCTGACCACAGAGCTCCTGGTGATTCCTATGGTAATACTATAAAATTTATGGTGATTGCTTGAGCTGCTCCTGTCACTTCCGGGTAGCTCTAGGAATCACCAGGAACTCCATGGTCAGAACTTCTTGTAAGGAGATGGGGACTCATTTTTATTTTTTCTTCCAAGCACAATCGTGCACCCCCCCTCCCTTTGGCGCCAGTTTCCACCTGCCGATCAGCAGAGTATTGGCAGGCAAGGGCTGCGATCACCCGAAGGTCTCCTGCTATAAGCAGGCAAATGGGAACCCTTGGAATTGGGCCCTGAAGCATGTGGCCCCAATGCCATGTATGTTTACAAGTCAGGTCAGAGAACACTCAGCACGACTTGGGTCACACATATCGACGTCAGGGCTCTTTTGGTAGAAAAAGCCCAGCAGGAACTCATTAGCATAATAGGCCACACCCAACAGCAGAAACTCATTAGCATATTAGGCCACAGCCCCGACAGCACAGCTCATTGGCATATTAGGCCACACCCCCATGCCTTCCCTTGGCTTGCCCGGGCGCCCCGTGGCTGCAGAAAGCCCAGGCAAGCCCCCCCTTGAAGGGAAGGGAAGGCAAGTTAAACTTGCCCGGGCTCCCTGATCCTGATCCTTCCAGGGCCCCTCCTGGCCTGCCCGCCTTGGAGTCAGCGGGGGTGGATGGGTGGGTCGCTCTCCAGGCCTTCTCTCTGTAGCTATGCATGCAGAGGTGTTGGCTGTAGTGGGCGTGGCCAACTCTGAAGCCAGCCAGAACTCCGTTCCTGTGCGTTCCTACCCAAAAATAGCCCTGCATATTGTCTGGACGAGCCCGGAACTAGTCCCCTTCCTGGAAGAAGGAGATACGTGTGCCAGACAAGGGATGCTACCCAGTCCCAGCTGTAAATGCAGAGCGGATAAACCTGGAGTGCAGTAATACTAGTTCTCAGCATAATACCAGTAATGCTAATTCTTAGTTTCGCTCCTCCCTCTTGCTGTGGCCACCAGTGCTTTTGACAAACGTCTGTAAAAACCTTTTAGAGACTGATGATGGGCCTCTACTAGATACTGCCTGTGTCATCACTGCTAAGCGGGACTGATAAGCATCTATTGGATAGTGCCCGTGTCATCACTGCTAGTGACCGAAAGAAGGAACAAGGGCACCAAAAATTTTCCTGTGTTGTAAGTCTCTCCCACACTGTGTGGCTTCCCTGTTGTGCTAGGGAAAGCACGATAGGGAAGCCACGCAGACAGCAGGATTTTGCACACAGCCCAAGAATGAAGTACCTCCAACTGCCTTCTGGGTTACCAGACTCAAAGCGGGACCTCCAGGGGGAGTGTTTCCTGTGGCATCCTGCGGCTCCTGCCTGGTGGAACGAGCTCCTGGGGGAGATCCGGGCCCTGCGGGACCTTATGCAGTTCCGCAGGGCCTGCAAGACGGAGCTCTTTCACCAGGCCATTGAGTAGGAGCTGCCCCCCCATTATACCACCACCGTCAAAGTATTTTAAAGGATGCATGGACGAGGCCCGAAGTAGAACCTAGAAACTGTAGAAGATCTGATGCCGTCACCATTGGGCATGTGCAACATGGGGGTACCATCTGGAACTGTGGAGTTACCACCTTGGACTTAGGATATTAGTAATGGATTGAGCACTGTGGTTTTAATGCTGGATGTTTTACTATGCTTTTATTTACGGCATGGCTAATGACCTGCCCTTGTTAGCCGCCCTGAGCCCACTGGGGAGGGCGGGATATAAATATGAAAAATAAATAAATCCCTGCTGAGTTCCTTCCCCCCTCCCTAAGCACCAGTCCCAAATATCTAGGAATGTTCCAAGCTGGAATTGGCAACCCTAAGAACATAAGAGATGCCAATGTTGGATCAGGCCAAAGGCCCATCCAGTCCAACACTCTGTATCACACAGTGGCCAGAAATACCAGTGCCATCAGGAGGTCCACCAGTGGGGCCAGGACATTAGAAGCCCGCCCACTGTTGACCCCCCCCCCAAGCACCAAGAAGACAGAGCATCACTTGCCCCAGAGCCCCTATCTATACCTTGTGGCTAATATCCACTGATGGACCTCTGCTCCATATGCTTATCTAATTCCCTTTTGAAGCCACCCATGCTTGTAGCCGCCACCACCTCCTGTGGCAGTGAATTCCATGTGTTAATCACTCTTTGGGTGAAGAAGTACTTCCTCTTATCCGTTCTAACCCTCTTATCCGTTCTAACCCGCCCACGAGTTCTTGTATTGTGAGAAAGGGAGAAAAGTACCTCTTTCTCTACCTGCTCTTTCCCATGCATAATCTTATAAACCTCAATCATGTCACCCCTCAGTCGTCAGTTCTCCAAGCTAAAGAGCCCTAAGCGCCTTAACCTTTCCTCATAGGTCACTCCTCCCTAACTGCACTCCATTGGTTCCCCTGCCTACAAACACCATGGGGGGGGGTGGAGGAAGGTGCGCCCTCTTCCCATCCCCTGGAGCAGGAAGTCTGAGCAGCTGACCTTCATGTTTACAAAGTTCTGGGGGTCCGGCAGCCGGAGAAGGAACTGGATCAGAGGAAGGTTTCCTGCCTGGACAGCCAAATGCAGGACGGTCTTGCTGCTCTTCAGGTCCTACGAGGAAACAGAGAGGCGGTCGAGCAACCAGATGGGCAGGCCCAACAGTTCTCGGTCCTCTGCCTCAATCGGAGGAAGAGGAGACCCTCAGTCCAACCTGCTCCCTTCCTACCTGGCTCTTGTAGTCAGCCCCGAGCTGCAGGAGGAGTTGGACGCAGAGCAGCAGGTCCTGCAGGCGATGCTGAGACGACGGCTCCATGCCTTGCGCCTGGAAGGCCACGTTGTGGGAGAGGACGGCACAGTGCAAGGGGGTCAGACCTGTCGGGATAGTGCAAGCAAGGTGAGTCAGATCCGTGCACCGCGGCAGGACTTCCTTCCCTCCCCACCCTCTAATTGCAAGTGTCTGAGAGTCTGCAGCAGCTGGGTCACCTTACCTTCAAAATTTCTGGCCTCCACATTGACAGACACACCAGCCATCATAACGGCCTGGGGGAGAAAAGGGCAACAAGGATTGACGAGATGTGTACGTTTGGCAAGGAGGTAGGCTGTGCAATCCTAAACATAGTTTGACCCTTCTGTGTCTGCTGAAGACAAATGGAATTGCACTTTTAAGTCCTAGGGGAGCAGGTCCATGTCTGGAACCCCCAGAAGACTTTTTAGGGGGCATGGTATAAGGGAGAAAAACACTGGTGATGCATCAGTGTCCCTTTTGGTTGGAACCCGGAAGTGACGCTGCTGACACCCTAGGATTTTGCCCAATCTCTATGGAAAAAACCATAGAGATACAGAAGATTCCTAGAGCATTGCTAATGTCATTTCCGGGTTCCAGACAGAAGTGACATTGATGCGTTGATGACATCCTTCCATTTTCTTCCTGCTGCTCAACTGAGCACTGGCGGGGATGGTGAAGCGTTGGTGGGAGTTTGCCTGCTAATGGCAACCCAATAAACCCCCAAATTTAGACCAGCATGTAGGATCCACAGCACATAGATCAGGGTTACCAGATGTCCTCTTTTTACAGTACATGCCCTCTTTTTTTGGTGTCCGTCCTCTTTTCTTTTGGGCTCTTTTCAAAAAAACAGATGAAAATGTCCTCTTTTGGGGTTGAACGGTTAGGAATATTCCTAGTTAGTAGCAATTATCGCAGCTTGAATAGCAGTGCTATTTAAAATGAGATTTCTCATAGTGCTCACTTTGAAGTGGTCGGTAGGGGACTATGTCCTCTTTTTTGTTTTTCAAAACATGCCAACCCTAGCATAGATCCTTTCCCTTTTAACAGAGAAGCGCACACATAAACATCTCTTTTATTTCCCACCCTGTCTTATGGACTCAGGGCAAATTGCAGTTATCTTCTGAAGTCCCACACTGTCCTTGAATGTCCCTCTCTAGATTTAATCCTGGCTGGGGTAGGAGAGTCATCTATTCTGGCTAAAATCCTTGGCAGTCCAATACAAGGAAGAAGCAGGCGCATAGCTGCAAAGCGTTTTGAGTGTTCTGGCTGTGGCTGATCACCTAGCTAGGACAGGCAAGCCCCTCTTCCTGATCAAATGCCGATTTGCTGCAATAGAGTGTAGCAACAGCTCTGTCATGCAAGGCTTTAGCAAGGGAAGATTTCCCCCAGAGTGGGGATAACGGGATGGGAAGAGCTGACTTGGTTTCTATATGTCAGCTGATAAAGGTGGAGAACAGGGTTAGGGTTACGTGGGACTTCCAGCTTGGGAAATTCCTGAAGGTTTGGGGGTGATCCCTGGGGAGAGAAGCTCCGTGGGATGCGATGCCGTGAAGTCGGCCCTCTGAATCTGCCGCCCCCCCACCTACACTTACAGCAATGACACCGGGTAGCCCATAGGTGGCGCCGAAGTGCAACACGGTCTGGCCCTTCTGGTCCACGGCGTTAACGTCCGCACCCAGCAGGATCAGGTCTTTCACAATCTCTGGCTGATTCGCTGCAGCGGCAACGAGCAGTGGAGTCTGGACACCACGGGAGAGACAGAGAAGAGGAGTGACCAGTTGCAGGAGGGAAAGGGGGAGGGAAAGGCAGTCCAGAGCTAGTCTTCCAATGGGATGGTGCTACGGCAATAACACATGAACACATCTAGGACTCGCAGGTACAAGAATCTGCCTTTGAACCAATTCAGACCACTGGTCCATCAAGGTCAGCATTGTCCACTGGAAGTGGCAGCACCTCTCCAGGTAGGAGTGCCAGCCTCCAGGTGGGACCTGGGGATCCCCCGGAATTATAGCTCATCTCCAGACTACAGAGAAAAGGGAGGCTTTGGAGGGTGGGCTCTGTGGCATTGTACCCCACTGAGGCTTCTGCCCTCCCCCAGGCTCCATCCCCAAATCTCCAGGAGTTCCCCAACCTGGATCTGGCAACCCTACCCCCCCAACCCCTGCCGGTGGCTAGAGGAGAGCTGGCAACCCTGTCTCCAGGGTCTCAGGCAGGGCTCTTTCACATCCCTTTGTACCCAATTATTTTAACTGGTGATGTTGGGGATTAACCCTGGAACCTTCCGCCTGCAAAGCAGATGCTCCACCACTGAGCCTCGGCAAACTGGAACCCAGAGATGTGAGCCGGGCTCAAAGCAGGCCAGGAGTGGCTTTTTATGGGGAGCAAAGTGCAGAGGAGGCAGCGGGGGGTTAGGGTTTCCAGATAGCCTCTTTCTAGAGGCCCTGTCCTTTTTTTTTTTTTTTTGGGTGTCCCCCCCCTTGCCATCCTCCCTCTTGATAAAACAATCCCGGCAGCAAAACTGGTAAGGAACTGTCATGTGTAACTGAGCGCATCTTGGTCTCTGGCCAAGCAAGTTTCAATTTTCGTATGGCATCAAAAAGCCTGCTCAGCTAGAGATGGCAGCAGGGCGGGAAGGGGGGTGGAAACAGAGTTGCCAACTCCGGGTTGGGAAATCCCTGGAGATTTTGGAGGTGGAACCTGAGGAGGGAGGGGTTTGGGGAGGGGAGGGACTTCAGGGGGGCACAGTGCCATACAGCCCCTCTTTCCAAAGGGGCCATTTTCTCCAGGTGAACTGATCTGTCACCTGGAGATCAGTGTCAACAGATCTTCAGCCACCACCTGGAGGTTGGGAACCCAAGGTGGAAGAGATGCACACATCGAGGAACGAGGCTTCTATTCAAAATATTGGCGGCAGTCCTTGCTGGTTGGATCGGCATCCTTCCTAGTTCCAAGTTCCATTCGTTAATGGCCGTCTAGCAGACGGAGGACACCAAGGGAACTCTGGCGTTGATGGAGGTCCGGTGTGGACAGAGCTGCATTTTTCTAGGAACCCCCTAGAGAGGCTCTGCTTTGAAGAGAGCGCTCTCTCATTGCCCTCTGTGTGCCCAGAGGAGAAAGCACAGGCCTCTCCCTCACCTTCCCCCGGTGCTCTTTGGCATCCAGCTGCCCACAGTCCCGGAGCATCTCGGCGGTGGCGTAAGCCAGCGGGCGGAGCCCTTGAGCCACAAACAGGTGGAGGAGCCTGTGGAGGACAAAGGACAGTCAGAAACGTGCTCATAGCGTTGCCAGCCTTCTGGTGGGGCCGGGAGTTCTCCTGGGATTACAACGGATCTCCCGGCTACGGAGATCAGTTCCTCTGAAGGAAATTAACTCTATGGCATCGTCCCCCACTGAGCGCCCGCCCCTAACTCCGCCCTTCCCAAACAGCCCTTCAAAATCTCCAGGAATTTCCCAAGTAGGAGTTGGCATCCGTACTCCCAGCCTGATGGGTGGCTGCTAGAGAAAGGGCCTTCTCAGTGGTGGTTCCTCGTCTTTGGAATGTCCCTCCCCCTTGAGACTTGCCTGGCACCTACGCTTACAAGGCAAAACCCCATAGAGTTTTGCCCAGAACCTAGAGAGTCACCCTGAGGGGATGATGTCACTTCCGGGTGACAACATCACATCTGGGACATCGCCCAGTGATGTCAGTTTGGGGGTTGGGCCTCCCCTGCCCGCCAGCTGACTGGCAGAGGATTGGAGCCCCCAAAAGTGGGGGAGCCCCTGCTGAAAACCGGGGGGCTGGCAAACCTACTGCTGAGGTTCCTCCCTTCCCCAAACGCAGGCCCTCCCCAGGGTCTTCCCCCAGATCTCCAGGGATCGCCCAACCCAGAATTAGCAACCACGAGAGGCAAGGAGGGCTGTTTTGGCCCCGAGCTCTGCTGAGGGGTATGTATGGGTCACGGTCGGTGGTAAAATATCTCCAGTACCTGGCATTTCATTTTATGACACGCATGGCCCATCCCTCATAAGAAATGGGTTCGACACTTCTGTGGACCTAGACCCTCTTTGTCCTTGTCTTTTTGGGAAAGGGCACAGCAAAAAAAAAGACAGGAAGGCTACAGAAGAGGCAGAGACCGGAGCTTGGGCGCTGCGACCAGCATGAGGTGGCAGCCCAAGTGTCGGACGAGACTCTGGGAGACCCGGGTTCAAATCCCCAGTCTGCAGTGGACGCTTATTGGCGGACCTTGGGCTGGTCACTCTCGGTCTAACCTACTTCGCAGGGTGGCTGTCGTGAGCATAATGTAAGTGTCCCCACAGGGCAGAGGAGTGCACAGCGAGTGGCAAAGGAACGGTGAAAGATGAGGCTCGGTGGACTATAATAGTGAAGGATGGGAGAATGATGTCTTCGGGGACCCATTGGAGAGAATGGCAGGGCGTACATTAAGTATATGAATCATAACCGCAGTGAAAGCGGAATAAAGTGGTGGAAGGTATTTCAGTGAATACATCAATCGAAAGACAAGCATTTTAAAGCAGTGGTACCAGATCTGCCTGTTTTGGTTGGGGGTTGCCTCGTCTTGGGTTGGGGGGGCTCATTCTTGGGCTCTTGTTGTGGCTGTCCGGCTGTCTTTGTGCGTGTGCCAGACAATCCCAGAGCGGAGCCTGGATCCCCCCGCTGGCAGCCAGGTAAGACCTAGCAACCCTACTTGGCAGGGGGTATAATACCCCTAATATAGGCCCTTCCGGTCCACATTTGGACTGGTTTCCCCCCAGTTGCTCACGGGCCGGATAAGAACCCTGGAAGGGCCAGTTCTGGCCCGTGGGCCGTATGTTTGACATGTCTGGTCTAGGACTTCGAGGAGTCCTCCGGGCCATCAGCCGTCTGCTCCGACACTCACATGTCCCTGTCTTCGTCCTGCTGCAGCAGCTGAGCTAACTCCATATTCCGGATCTTCACCCGTGCCTGGGCCAGCTCCCCTGGATCTATCTCCACCGACGCGGCTGGATAGTTCCCAGAGGGAAGGGAACAAGAAGTATTCTGTCCCGGCTCCATCCAGATGCCCCCCGGAAGTGGGTAGGGGTTCAAGGCCTGAGGCTCAGCGACTGCCTTCTGGGAAACAGAAAGCACAGGGTTGCCAACCCGCAGGTGGTTGTATCAATACACAAACACTCCATGTATAAATTACGAACAGAAGTAGAAAGAATATATTATCCAAATCAATTTTAACAGTTCAAATACTTATCAAGTTCAACAAAGACTCTTATATTTTCTTAAAGGGTTAAGATCCAACAGTACTTAATACAAAGGACAAAATCCAAATAAAGTCCACTAATCCTTTGTATGAGACGCTTCAGGAGAACAAAAGTTCCACAGGAAAACAAAAGTTCCACGTTTGTAGGAGTAGCAGGTGGTGGCCTGGAGACTTCCTGAGATTACAAGGGATCTCCAGGCGACAGAGATCAGTTCGCCTGGAGAAAATGGCCTCTTTGGAAGGTGGACTCTATGGCCTTATACCCCATTGAAGCCCCTCCCCTCTCCAAACCCCGCCCTCCTCAGGCTCCACCCCCAAATCTCCAGGTAATTCCCAGCCTGGAGCTGGCAGCCCTAGCATCGAGGCACTGCAACACTGCCCATTTCTCCCCACGATACAGTTCCCTCTCCAAGAGACCATTCCCCTTCTCTGCCTAGAGTAGCCATTCAGTCTGGAGATCTCCCAGAATTATAACTGATCGCCAGACTAGAGATCAGTTCCTCAGGAGAAAACAGCTGCTTCGGAAGGTGGACACTTGTGGCATTACATGCCGCTGAGGTCCTTTCCCCTCCCTAAGCGCCACTCCCAAATCTCCATGAATTTCCCAACCCGGAGCTGGCAACTGTACTTCTGCCCCCGGAGCCTTCATTGTCCACTGCACAAAGTTCTCCGATATTCAACCCCAAGTTCTTCTCACCTACCAGTCTCACCTCATAATCCAGCACCGGTGTCATCTTAGAACCATAGGCTTGCTCGGCAGCACTGGGCCCTGAGCTCCCGTAAACGCCGGTTTCCATGGAGGGGAAAGGGTTCATCATGTCATATACTGCCCCCGCAGGCTGGAGGTGGTAATTCTTGGTGTCCAGGCAGTGGTAGTGACAGTCCGGGAAGGCTGTTTGGCCCAAAGCATCTGGCTGCCAAGTTGGAAAGGCAGCAGCGGGGAACTCCTGAGCTGCAGTCTGCCCGGGAGTGGGTCCCCTCCTTTCCGTTGCTCCAGGGGACTCCAGGAACGAGGGCTCAGCTAGACAAAGGGGAGAGAGGGCATAGAACCGGTGGCACAGACAGGCACAGAACTACAGGGTGAGCATGGCTAGGGTTCCGATCAGACGGGTTTCAGACGGGTCTTTAGATCCGACCCAGACACAAGTGCCTGGCGATTTAAAGGGAACAATCAGACAGCGACATCTGGGAAAGGTGCCGCTTCTGTGATCAGCCCGTTCAGCCCCGCCAGGGAGCTGTACTTTAAAGATACCGGTGAAAGTCCGGGGCTAATGCCTGCTGATGGGGCAAATGGCAGACTTTCCCCCGTCTGATTGTTCCAGCGCGCAATCCTCCCGTCGGGATGGTCTGACTCCAGACTATCCCGAATGGCCACCATTTAAAAAATTCTTAGCGATATGCGCATAAACGCATAAACACACAACAGCTGTAGAACTCTGCTCAAACATTCTGGACCATTTCATGTTTCTGAATGGCCTGTGAAACTTATGAACTGCGTTAAATGAAATGGTACCTAGAGGGAGGTACCACTGGCAGTGCTTTAACCATTCAATTCTGCGCATGTGCGGAAAAACAAGGACATGTTGAGGCACAGATGCACACGCGCAAACAATATATATTTTTTTTAAAAACCCCAGCACGGCTCCTTCAGGTGGATGCCGTCTAGACAATCCATCGCGGAGTCCACATGTGGTAAGGGGATTCACTGGGGGAGCTGTCCGGTCGTGCAACCCCAGATTAAAAAGATCGGGATCAAATTAGAGCCGGGCCAATGGCGGGATTAGCTGCCCGTCTGAACGCAGCCTAGGACTTTGTTACCAATTTGGATGTACCCTCATTATCAATTTAAAATCATTTGCCAAGGGAATCCAAAACTGAGAACACACAAGAAAGTTGATTACTACAAGTCAAGTTGTTTCTACCAATGAACACAAATCTATTTCTTTATGCACTTTGATGTCCTGGCTTACTTTTATTGGCTGCTTTTTTATTGCCATGTTTTATTGACTTTGGTCTCCATTATCTATTTTATAGACTGGGCTTTGTTTTATTAATTTGTGATTACAGGCAAGACCTGTTTCTATTGAATTGGCCTGATCTCCTTGTCATCTTCTGTGCGTGGAACAGCGGTCACTGCGGGTGTGGAGGGGGAGGTATTTGTGAATTTCCTGCATTGTGCAGGGGGTTGGACTAGATGACCCTGGAGATCCAGCTCTATGATTCTATGGTTTTATGATTTGTTTCTTGGTTCATTTGTGAGCTGCCTCAATCAAATCCAGAGAGGCGGCTTACAAATTTTCTAAATCAGGACATGATTGAGGCACTTATGCATGTTTTGCATAACTTATTCTACCATTGGTACGCCTTTACAGAACTTGGACATTGAATTCCAGTTACCGACCACAGGAGATCTTGCAATGCAAGGGTGGCGTTACACCCTTCTAAGTCCACTGAAGTCTCCTAAATGGAGTTGCCCTAGCCTAGATGGGCCCAGCTAGCCTTGTCTCATCAGGTCTTGGAAGCTAAGCAGGGTCAGCCCTGGTTAGTACTTGGGTGGGAGACCACCAAGGAAGTCGAGGGTCATTATGCAGAAGCAGGCCATGGCAAACCAGCTATGTCCATCTCTTGCCCTGAAAGTCCTATGGGGTTTCCACTGTTGGAAGTGAAGGAGTGGGCGCTGTTCCCTGTCTCAGCCTCCAGACTGCGTGGCAAGAGAGTCAGACAGCTAGACAGGCAGACTATGCTTTCTTCCTGTATTTACTCTTCTTCCACTGTCCCTTTGATATGTAGAATGGGATTCTCAGATAGCAACTTCCTTCCTTCCATTTCATCCTCTCCCACAACACACTTCTCCTTGCACACAGCAAGAAGCAGGACATGAATCTCCATCTTGGCACCATGATGCGGATGTCCCTCTCACCATCTGCATCCATCCCTAGTAAGTTAGACTAGGATACTACTCTATCTCTAAACTTACCTATCTAGAATGTAGTTCCTAAACAAAGAGACTATTATTAGTCTTCAAACTGAAGGGTGTCTCTGTGTAACTTTGTTAACTTGGCTTGGATACCTGGAACAAAAGATGCTCCTGCGTTTATAGATTAAAGCACTCTGCTAAACTAATAAGTGGAACTGGACTAACTATACCAGTTAACCCAACAGCCATAAGCCAGCTGCGACTTGACAAGCACTTTCCACCAAGTAGAGTTACACCCTTCCAAGTTCACTGAAGTCTCCTAAGTGGAGTTACGCCCTTCCAAGTCCACTGAAGTCAGTCGGCTTAAAAAGGATATAACTTTCCTTATGACGGCACTGTTCATTCAGCCAATTCTCTCTGGCTCCTGAGAGCTCAGCGGTCACCGCTCACACACTTTTAAGTGTATGTTTACCATCATAAGGACTAGAAACTTTTTTTTTTTTTTAAAGAGAAGAGACATTGGTGGGAAGAGAACTGTAGCAGGCGGCTCAGTTAGACGTGCGCGTGCCTGTGTTTCATGAGCAACACAAGACTCAACACAGGAGGCCAGGTGTGACCTTCAAATTGCATAGTGTTGACTCCAGCTTTATTGGTCATCTTGCCAGCAGTGCTAAGTAGATCTGTCAGGCTACCCCAGGGCAAGCTGGCAACTAATGAAAAGTGAAAAATCTGTGTCCTTTCCCCCTGACCCAACATGGACTGAGCGGGTGTAGATACCGAGAAACCAGGGCCACAGCAGTTAGATCGGTAACACTTCAAAGTAAGCTGGTGGGCTTGACCTCTACCAGCTCAAATGCATCTTCATTAGGCCATGGATCAGCATGCTAAGCACGGTGTTGATTTCCTATGCTAGGAGTCAGTGGCGGCGATAAAAGCGCTTTTTTGCAGGTGTTCATATCTGTTCCTAAACTTGTTGTTATGGAGAAGGCACAAGGGGAAGGTACATATCTGCGGAGATTTTGACTGGGGTTCCCCAAATGAAGGAGTTTGAAAAATCATGGGATACAAGAGAGAGGGTGTGGGGCCCCAAGCACTGGTGGCGGGAATGAACCAAAACGCTCACTCACCTGGCTGGCTGGCTTCCGAAGCCACGGGTGGGACCTGGAATGGAAGAGGAAGATTCGGTAATGAGCCTAGTAAAGACAAGATGTCCGGTTGGATGCAGCTAATCTTAACTGACTGTCCTCATGCTTCGAAGAAGAGGAGGAGGAGGAGATTGGATTTATATCCCACCCTTGACTTGGAGTTTACAGAGCAGTTTACAATCTCCTTTCCCTTCCCCCCCCCACAACAGACATCCCGTGCGGCAGGTGGGGCTGAGAGAGCTCTCTCAAGGACTGCTTGTGAGAGAATAGCTCTGAGAGAACTTGTGACTGACCCAAGGTCACACCAGCAGCTGCATGTGGAGACGTGGGGAAATCAAACCCAGTTCTCCCAGATTAGAGTCCGTGCTCTTAACCACTACACCAAACTGACTCTCAGTCGTACAGAACGCAGTACGTACATACGTATGATGCTGCTTTAGGCAGAGTCAGGCAATCTACATAATATACTTGTATAGGTTTTTAAAAATTATTTTGCTTATTTATTGACCGCCTTTCTCACTGAAGCTCAAGATGGATTACATCGTGTAAATCAAGTACAGTCAATAGGATGGGGCCCTCCAGTGAGCAACACAATGGGGTTTGGACGACGGAAATCCAAAACAGAGCTGAAACAAAGAATGAGCTTCGAAACTCGATGCATTAAGTGGTGTAGAAACCATCTAGTCCGAAGCATACTTATGGTGTTAGGCAGCAATGCAGTGGTGCAGAGTTTAGGGCAGCATGAACAATTCTCCTTGCCACAGTTTAAACTCACAACAACCCAGCGAGGTAGGCTGGGCTTACATTGACCGGTCAAAGGTCGTCCAAATCAGTTTCCCAACAAGTAAGGATTTGAGCTTTGATGTCTCTATTGGTAGCACTTTCACCACACATCTCCTCCCAGTGTTGTCATCTCTGACCACCAGCAGCTTTGGGGGTGGGAGAGTCAGGGGCCACCAGAGATTCTTTTCTGGAGAAGCCAGGGACCAGGTGGGACCTTCTGCATGCAAAACTATGACTCCTTTCTACAGATCGGAACGTCGGGGCAACACACTTGGGTGAGTCCCTTTCCCCCTAGTCCGCAGGGAACCTCAGAGAAGGCTAGAAACCAAACCTACAGCCCAAGAGCTGCAGAGGTCGTTATCTCTGAGTTGTTATCCTGGGAGAGCACCCGAATCGCAGTAAATCACATCTGAATTACGAGCCGTCCGGAGGATCAACAGCCTGGAGAGATAGAGCTCAAACCCTGCCAAAGCTAAGCTGGTCTCTTGGGAAAGAGGAGGAGATTGGATTTATATCCCACCCTTGACTTGGAGTTTACAGAGCAGTTTACAATCTCCTTTCCCTTCCCCCCCCCACAACAGACATCCCGTGCGGCAGGTGGGGCTGAGAGAGCTCTCTCAAGGACTGCTTGTGAGAGAATAGCTCTGAGAGAACTTGTGACTGACCCAAGGTCACACCAGCAGCTGCATGTGGAGACGTGGGGAAATCAAACCCAGTTCTCCCAGATTAGAGTCCGTGCTCTTAACCACTACACCAAACTGACTCTCAGTCGTACAGAACGCAGTACGTACATACGTATGATGCTGCTTTAGGCAGAGACAGGCAGTCTACATACACTTGTATACCACCCTTCCTCTAGGTTTTTATTTTTATTATTTTGCTTATTTATTGACCGCCTTTCTCACTGAAGCTCAAGATGGATTACATCGTGTAAATCAAGTACAGTCAACAGGATGGGGCCCTCCAGTGAGCAACACAATGGGGTTTGGACTACGGAAATCCAAAACAGAGCTGAAACAAAGAATGAGCTTCGAAACTCGATGCATTAAGTGGTGTAGAAACCATCTAGTCCGAAGCATACTTATGGTGTTAGGCAGCAATGCAGTGGTGCAGAGTTTAGGGCAGCATGAACAATTCTCCTTGCCACAGTTTAAACTCACAACAACCCAGCGAGGTAGGCTGGGCTTACATTGACCGGTCAAAGGTCATCCAAATCAGTTTCCCAACACATAAGGATTTGAGCTTTGATGTCTCTATTGGTAGCACTTTCACCACACATCTCCTCCCAGTGTTGTCATCTCTGACCACCAGCAGCTTTGGGGGTGGGAGAGTCAGGGGCCACCAGAGATTCTTTTCTGGAGAAGCCAGGGACCAGGTGGGACCTTCTGCATGCAAAACTATGACTCCTTTCTACAGATCGGAACGTCGGGGCAACACACTTGGGTGAGTCCCTTTCCCCCTAGTCCGCAGGGAACCTCAGAGAAGGCTAGAAACCAAACCTACAGCTGCAGAGGTTGTTATCTCTGAGTTGTTATCCTGGGAGAGCACCCGAATCGCAGTAAATCACATCTGAATTACGAGCCGTCCGGAGGATCAACAGCCTGGAGAGATAGAGCTCAAACCCTGCCAAAGCTAAGCTGGTCTCTTGGGAAAGCTGCGCG
The DNA here is from genome assembly GCF_001447785.1 of Gekko japonicus. Classification (NCBI taxonomy): domain Eukaryota; kingdom Metazoa; phylum Chordata; class Lepidosauria; order Squamata; family Gekkonidae; genus Gekko; species Gekko japonicus. The sequence goes on along the minus strand of NW_015169924.1, from coordinate 42,015 downwards.
TGCCTCCATGATGTAAAAAGGGCGGGGGGAAGAGGAGAAGAGGGATGGGAACTAACTGTGCCTCTCTCTTCTGGCAAAGTGGAACATTTTTCTCTCTCCTCCTCACAGTGAGATGTACGAAGGCTCCCGGCAGAAGTTCCATTTCGGAGGTTTCAAAGAAACGTGGAGCACAGGAAGCGTGAATCACTCGCGTTTCCTCTTTCGCCTACATTTTGAGAGGTTTGAAACCACTCTCGGCCCCACCCCCTCGTGAGCAGGTGGCAGCCACAGAGTGTCTCGATAGGACGGAAAGCTCCTCCCCTCTCCGCGTGCTCCTATCGACCACACTAAGCTCTTATGCTGAGGCGGAAGAGAGGTGTCAGGAGCCCCTGAACTTACTAAGAGCAGAACCAATCCTGGCTGTTTCGATGCCTGAAACAGAAGATTTAAGACTGCACTCCCAGACACATAGGGTGAGAAGCCAGTGGGTCACCTCTCCTGTGCGAGCCCCACGGAAATGAGTGGGAGCCGTGTGAACACAAGAGCATGTGAACACCATAGCATCTGCTCCAACTGTGCCGACTGAAAGTTTACTTTCAGAATCTGAAAGTGCACTCCCCCCCTTCCCCCTCTGTTTCTGCATGAGTTGCTAGCACCTCTTGAATGGAAGGAGGGAAGCCCAGAGCAGCGACTCATGCAGAGGCACAACATGGCGGCCTGATGTCGAGACCAGGTTGTGCTGCGGTCTCTCTGCATCAGCTGTGATAGAGTGGATCAGCCACAGCACCCAGAGCAGAAAGACAGCAGAATCACCTCCCCTATACTTCAGTGACTCATGCAGAATCACAACAGGTGCCCTCCTCTGTGCACATATACTTTTGGCTCAAACTATTTGAGCCTTCTAATTAGCATCTTTTCTCCAGTGTCCCTATAGAAGTTCTCTACTAGCAGAACCCTGCGGTTACTTTGGTACGTGATCCAGCTTCGCTTCCAATAGGGTGACTTCCAGCCCCCCTCATTCACGCAGCTTCGTGGTGGTCGTGCACCACCCGGCTTTTCCATGGACACTTGCTGGGCGATGTTGGGCCAATCACACACTCTCAGCCTAACCTACCTCACAGGGCTGTTGTTAAGATAAACCACAGAGGAGAATGTTTTAAGTCATTTTTCGTTCCCATTGAGAAGAAAAGCAGGGTATATTTACTATAAATGAAGTAAATACATTTTGCCCGGCTTGCCTGCGATCCTTCCTAAACATTCTTGACAATGGCCTGTTAGGAAAAGTTGCAGGAAAGGCAGGCTGGGAAAGCGTGGCTCTTTCATGGTCCTGCCCACTTTGGTGACATTTTCCTTGGCCTTCTCCCGTCCCCACACCATTGGAGGTAACTGGTGAATCACAGCAGCATAGTAGCGCTATAGAGATTTGTCAATTACTGACTGTTTTTAGAAAACCCAAAGCATACCCCCCACACACACCCCATGGCCTCTGCAGGGGACCGGGAGAAGGAAAATTCAGGGACACCAGCTGGGCGGAAACCCCGATGGCGCCATGCTGAGTTGGCAGGCATATAGTGGCAAGGAGAAAACCCCGGAATATCTTTGCTGCGTGGAAATCACCTGCCCAGCGTGGGAATGACCAACGGAACTCAGTGGCCAATGGTTTTGCCATTCTAAGTGGACCGAGGCACTCTCAGAAAGGGACTGGAGGGAAGACAGACGTGCTCTCTGTCAGGGGTGTGCTCACCAGGGGGGCGGAGCCATGGCCCAGCGTGGTCTGCTGCTGCCGCTTCTTTTCCAGAAGTTTCCTCACAGTTTGAGGGGCCACACTGCTACGCTGTACTTTGCAAGCTGCTGGAGGAGAGAAAGAGAGAGAGAGGTTCATGAACAGCACACTCAGGACAGCAGAGGGAAGCCGGGGAATGTCAAGGGGAGAGGAGCCCAGAAGCAGAGGGCCATGATCCCTTGGGAAACCCAGGTTTGAATCCCCTCTCTGCCATAGAAACTCGCTGGGTGACCTTGGGCTAGTCACCAGTGCGCCTTCTAAGCTGTGTTCTGTGAGCTACCAGCATTAGAGTTGTGAGCAGGCAGGTGATCTGGCTACTGCATAGATTAGTTTGCTCTGGACTGGAGCCATCCTTCCTGAGCTAGGACAAAAATGTGTGAGCCGGAGGGTAAAAAACTGTGAGCTAGTCCACACTAACTCAGCGTAGAGGGAACACTGCTAGTCACGTATTTTCAGCCTACCTTACCTCACAGGACTACTGCGAAGACAAGACAGAGGAGAGTGATATAAGTCACTTAGGGCCCCCACTGGGGAGAAAGGCGGGATATAGATAATGCAGGGGTCATTTGCTGCAGGAGCGCAAAGGAGCGGAGCTCCGGCTGTAAAGAGCCCAGGGGGCGGGCACATGCAACAAGCCCCACCCCCTGCTCCCAGCAGACCTCAGTCAGAGCAAGAAGCAGCCAGGTAAACTGCAGAGCCCCCCCGGTCCCCCAGTACAAAACAGTCCAGGAGAAGCTTTAAGACCAAGTTTTATTCAGGTACAAGCTCTCCCTCCTCTGTGAGGACAGATCTGCACATTCCCCCCCCCCACCAATAGCTAGCAATGCAAAACAGTCCAGTGGCGCCTGAGCGGTGGGTGTTGCCTTCTGACACACTTCCGGTGATGTCAGGGGGTGTGGCATATGCAAATACGTTAGGCTAATGATTTATGCTAATGAGCTCCTGCACCTCTTTTTCTACAAAATGACCCCTGAGATAATGTAAACAATAAATAAATAGTAAAAGCAAAAAGAACTGATACAGGCATCATAGGCCAATATACCCCCCAATGGAGCAGGAGTTTGCATGTCTGAAAGGTACCCCAGTGCAGGAGCTCTGCACACAGAAACATAAAAGCTTAGGGGAAAATATGGGGGTAGATTAGGGTTGCCAGCCTGCAGGTGGGGCCTGGGGAGGGTAAGTTGCTTCCTCCCCGCCTCTCCCCACCCCTGCCTGCCTGAGGCCAGGGAGGGCCTTGGCGGGGCTTCCTCGCACTCCCGCTGGCCTTGCAGGTCCACCGCTGGGCCCCTGATGTCAAGGGGTGTGGCATATGCTAATGAGTTATGCTAATGAGTTCCCCTAGCTCTTTTTCTACGAAATGACCCCTGCTGAGGCCCCTCCCCAAACCCCGCCCTCTCCCGGATCCACCCCCAAAGTTTCCAGGTATTTTCCAACCCAGACCTGGCAACCCTGGTCTGGTTTGCTACTATCAAAATAGATAGTGTTTAGGAGAGCATAGCCAGCAAAATCCAGGAGGCTTTTTTGCATCTGTTGGTTTGCTCCCAATATAAACACTTATTATGGAACCAGAAGTCAGTTTTCTAAAAACGAAATTATTAAATCATTATAAGTTTAAAATAACCCTAGGGTGGAGCCTGGGGAGGAGAGGGTTTGGGCAGAGAAGGGACCTTTAGCAGGGCACGAGGCCACAGAGTCCACCCTTCAAAGCTGCCATTATCTCCAAGAGAAGATCAGTTGTAATTCCAGGAGATTTCCAGGCCCCACCGGGAGGTTAGCAACTCCGGGGAAGGCAAACAATGCAATCCTAAGCAGAGTCACACCTTTCTGAGTCTACTGAAGTCAATAGTCTTAGAAAGGTGTAACTCCATTCAGGATGGTACAGCCAATATCTTCTCACCTACAGGAATACTTTTTTGTGTGTGTGTGCAGAAGCCTAGCTGGAAGGGTATACACGTTTTTTTTTCAAGACCAGAAGCCACCAAATACCTGTTTTTAATAGGACCTATCAAAATGACACAAAACCAGTGTGCCACCTTTAAGCTTCTCCAAAACTCTTCATCAGGGTGGGCATTGAGCCTGATGAAGAATTCTGGAGAACCTGAAAGAACAGCACATGGTTAAGTGTCATTTTGGTAGGTCTTAATAAAGCAGCTGCTCTGACCTGGATGGCCCAGGCTAGCCCGATCTTGTCAGATCTCAAAAGCTAAGCAGGGTCGGCCCTGGTTAGTACTTGGATGGGAGACCACCAAGGAAGTCCAGGGTCGCTGCGCACAGGGCAGGCAATGGCAAAGCCACCTCTGTTCGCCTCTTGCCTTGAAAACCCCACGAGGGCTCACCATAGTTAGCTGCGACTCGATGGCCCTTTCCTTTCCACCACCTAGCAAACGGGCGTTAGGTGGTTGTGATTGGCATGTCTACCAGCAACCTCTTTCCGTTTCTGTTCAGGGTGCTGGGGATATTCTCAAGCTTTAAGCTACGATAAACTGCCTCATACTAGCACACATTTTGAATACAAGAGATGGTTTCTGCAGTCTGCCTGTATGATAAAAGATGAGCAACATATGCGTATCCCAGCCTACTTTGTGAGTCACTGGAAGGGACATTCTGATGGCTGCCAACCTCCAGGTGTGGCCTGAATATCTCCTGGTGTTATAAAGAGATGTGTTCCCCTGGAGAAAATAGCTGCTTCAGAGGGTGGATTCTACCCCACGGAGGTCCCTCCTCTCTCCAAACCCTGCCCTCCCCAGGCTCCATCCCCCAAATCTCCAGGTTTTCCCCAACCCAGAATTGGCAACCCTAGATGCATTACACTGCAGGGCTCTAAAGCAACATTAACTGAAGTCCAAGACCCACTGGGTGTGCTGAAGTTTCACCCACTTCCAACCAGGGCTATTTTTGGGCAGGAACGCACAGGAACGGAGTTCCGGCTGGCTCCTGAGTTGGCCACGCCCAGCAGGAACTCATTAGCATAACAGGCCACACCCAACAGCAGGAACTCATTAGGATTGGCTACATTAGGGGTGTGTGGCCTAACATGCAAATGAGTTCCTGCTACAAAAAAGGCCCTGGGTTTTGACAACAAACAAGGTAAACAGAATAAGAAGCAAAAGGTGGGTGTGGCTGGATGACCACACTTCTGGTAACATGTGGGTGCGGCCTAATATGCTAATAAGTGGTGCTGTCAGGGGTGTGGCCTAATATGCTAATGAGTTTCTGCTATTGGGTGTGGCCCATTATGCTAATGAGTTCCTGCTGGGCTTTTCCTATAGGTAGCCATGTTAGTCTGTCATCTTTGTAGCCTTGAGGACTAGGTCAGGGGTGTCAAACATGCAGCCCTGGTACCAATTCCTACACTTTGTGAAGACAGATCGAGATAGGTAGCCATGTTAGTCTGTCTGTAGCAGTAGAAAAGAGGAAGAGACCAGTAGCACCTTCAAGACTGACCAACTGACTGACAGGATGAGCTTTCGTGACGAAGATGTGAGCAGTGACTCACAAAAGCTCATCCCCTGCCACAAATTTTGTTATGTTTGTGAAGACGGTACACGCATTCTGTGAGGTGAGAGGAACTAAGGGTAGACAACAGCGTGAGCTGCAGATGGGAGATTGTAATATCTCCAGTTACAGAGAGACAGATGCACTGAATACCTTCTGGCACCAAGCCCAGGCAGCCAAGCCCGTTCTTGAGCCCTTACGCCTGGGCCAAGGTTTATGCACCCCAATTCAGAGCCTTCCATCTTGGCAGAAACCAGCAGCTCTCTCTCCTTCCCCCTCCCCACTCTGGCAGTGAATCACTCTTTGCCCTCTGGCTTTCCACCTCTGTCAGTTGTGGCTTTCCTTTCCAGCCCACACGAGACACTTTTCCAGAGCAGGCAGCGTCTCAGCCCAGACGCTGTGGGCTTTTCTTTGCCGTTCGGTCTATCCCGGCACAAGACGAGGGGGCTGGAGGGAAGGAAAGCAACCTGCCAGCTCAGCGCACAGCAGAGCTCTGGACGTTCACCCGGGGCGGTCCAGGCTGCCCCAAGCAAGGCTTCCACAGTGGAAGGCATGACTGGCTGACAGGAGGAAGTGATGCGGAGGCAAAAGGCAAAAACTTGGATGGGTCTAAAATGCAGCGGGCCGGGCTAGCATCAGGGGGCTGGCTACACGGACCGTAGCACCTGTTGAAAAAAGTAATGCCTGGTTTACAAAGAAGAAGAGAAGAAGACCCTGCAGGAGGCGGCAAGAAGACAATTAGAGAGGATACTGAGGTCAGCAGCACCCTCTCTCTCCTGTTAAGTGTCAGGGCAATTTCCCCCTTCTTCTTAGAAGTGCCGCACTCAGTCTTACCCTCTCTCTCAGCAAGAGATGTTGTTAGGAGCCCATCTCTGCCTCTCCTCTTCCCTATCAAGTGTGTTAGTTCCTAAACAAACCTTTATCTGCTCTCGAATCAGGTTGGGCACCGTTGCTGTGTCAATCACTCTGCCAAACAGCACCCCTGTGCTGAAAGGTCTGCACTGGCTGCCCATTTGTCCCCGGGCACAATACAAAGGCCGGTTGTTTCCCTTTAAGGCCCTAAAAGGTCAGGTGGATTTGAAGGACCACCTCCTCCTGTACGTTCCAGACCAGGGCCAGATTAAGGCCAATGGATGACCTAAGCACAGCCCAACAACAGTGCCCCTCTGCCCTTCCATTGCTCAGGTGACAAGATAGTAAGACTCAACAAGTACTCACCATGCCAAACAAAACATTTTTTCTTTAAACAATGCAGATTAAAGTTGAACACGGCAGATAAGGGCAATTACAAAAAATTTGATAAACTGTGATAGCAGGCGATCTCCAGGTGCTCCCTGGAGGTTGGTAAGCCTAATTCACACTTTAAGCTTTACTAAGCAGTATACCATATCAGCAATTCTTACAATGGTGGTGGCTTTTTAGGATTTCACTGTAGGGTCTTCTTTTTTAATTTTAATAATTTTTATTAAATAAATATAAAACAATTGGTACAGAGAATCCCAAACAAAACAAACTATTTAACATCAATAATATTCTTGATGTTCTATTCAGGATATCTATCTAAAACGTAGCTAATTTAAACTCTTAACATGCTTTCTTGTAATACAGTTGGGTTAGCAACCATCTTGTATAAATGTACGAATTTGAGTTCAACTAGGTAATATTTATTGATCAAAACATACTCTAAATCTGGGGTGTTACAGAATAAACACTTCAGATGAAAATAAATAATCAGGAATAATTTCATTCTGTGTCATGTAACTTATGACCGGAAACCATTTTCCAACAAAAGTTGATTGATAGTTTTTATGTTCCAGTTGTAACAGTCTGTGTCCCCCCCCCCTTAAAATATAGCAGTCCCATAGCTTAGGCATCCATAACGAAACTGAAGGCGCCGATTTGTCTTTCCACTTTGAAGCTATCGCTGTGTTTGCGGCAGTTAATAATGTGACAATCAAAGTCTTTCGTTGGGGGTCTTTGAGCTCCAGCTGTCTCAAGGAGATCTTTGGAGAGGCATCACAGACGTTTCTCCACCCAACCATGCTGCCCTTCTGGATCCTGGGTCCTGAACCCAAGAGGTTTAGGGGCTCCCACCCATGCCAGGTGTGTGTCTAAGCCTCGGGGAGCATCATTTGGGGAACAACAGACAACACTGGCAAGGAGCCGACGGCTGACATTAAACTTCCTTATTAGAGATCTCAAAACTCCTATGCCGAAAACGTGCATATCTTCCTGACGTCTGAGTGGTAAAAATACTAGGATGAAGAGGGTAAACTATGGGAAAATCCCAGACGTTCTGCCAGAGGCATTCTTTCTAGCCCCGGCAGACCTCAGCCCTGTCTGGAAAGCCCCCTTTGCCCCTACAGGGAAATCCAAGAGCGAAAGTTCTGGTTTCTTTATCTTTACACCATCGAGAGCCAACGATTGTTATTTCAGAGCACCCCACAGTGCGGAAAAACAGAGCGCTCCAAGAGCCACACGGCAATTTTTAATGCTTACAAACAAAACACGCACTGATAAAACAGAGCACCTGTCATAAGCATATAAGAAAAGCCCTGTCGGATTGAGACCAAAGTGCCGACAGCACACGGCAGCGCGTATTTCCCTTTTAAGTTCACAGCTTGCACACCAACTCATGGCCAGCCCCATTCACAGTGCCACTTGAAAATTACTCCTGCCGTTTCCCAAATCTAACTAGGTCTACGGTCATTCCCAGAATCTGCATCCAGTCCTCGCCCTAATTTGAAACAGAGCCAGTTCCGGTTCCTCTGGCTACTCCTGGGGCCCTGCTTGCTTGCCTGCCTCCCTTCCCACCTGCTGACCCACACATCATTCCCCCCACCACTTCACAAGCCCTCTCACCACCAGCGCTCACAGATGCCTGCACCGGCCACAATACCTCATCCCTGACAATGCTGGGCAGTGCCTATGGCTGGCTGCACGGGTGGCAGAGCACTGGCAAGTAAGCAGGCAGGGCAACTGCGGGTGGGCAGCAGGGGAGGCGCCGGTTCAGTGCGCTCCACCTGGGGTTACCAACCTCCAGGTGGTGGCTGGAGATCTCCTGCTATTACAACTGATCTCCAGGCGACAGAGATCAGCTCACCAGGAGAAAATGGCCACCTTGGAAGATGGACTCTATGACATTATGCCCCCCCTAACCCCGCCCTCCTCAGGCTCCACTCCCCAAATCCCCAGGTATTTCCCAACCCAGAGCTGGCCACCCTAAAGCACTGGGCCCTGGCAGCTGCCCCACCAGAAGGGATGCCGGCACCAGCCCTGATTCCAGAGACATTTCTAACTGGTGGCGGTCAAGTCAGGAGGCAAAACTGGGGGTCCCTGCTTTAGGGCCATAACCATCCTATTAGGTTGCCAGAAGCCCCAGAGAAAAATGTCCTGTCCCTTTAACAGAGACTTACAGTGTGGAAATGTGAAGCTTTCAATAGTATTGGAGAGAGATATAGCATTATCTGGTCGATAACGTCCTGTCACACCTCTGTTACGCCTCTGGAAAGCCAGCGTGGTGCAGTGGTTAAGAGCGGTGGCCTCTAATCTGGACAACTGGGTTTGATTCCCCACTCCTCCTCCACATGCAGCTGGCTGGGTGACCCTGGGTCAGTCAGAGCTCCCTCAGCACCACCTACAGCCAGTTTGGTGTAGTGGTTAGGAGCGCAGACTCTAATCTGGGAGAACCGGGTTTGATTCCCTACTCCCCCACATGCAGCTGCTGGTATGACCTTGGGTCACCTACAAGTTCTTTCAGAGCTGTTCTCTTAAGGACAGTTCTCCAGAGAGCTCTCTCAGCCCCACCTCCCTCACAGGGTATCTGTTGTGAGGGGAAGGGAAAGGAGATTGTAAGCCACTCTGAAATTCTGCGTGAAGGGCGGGGTATAAATCCAATCTCCTCCTCCTCCTCCCCCTTAAAGGATGTGACTTTTTTTTGGTCTTCTTCCAGGCTCTTGGCAACCCTGTACCATTTAGCTTATCATCCTGTTTCCAGCAGTGGTCAACCAGATTCCTTCAGGAATCTCAGCAACGGCTTTTCAAAGACGCACTGCTCCTGAACATGCAGGGACAGATGTGATTTATTTATCTACCTGATTTATACCCCACCCCCTCTCACCAGTGGGGATCCCCAAGGCAGCTCACATCATTGTTCTCTCCTCCATTTTACCCTCACAACAACCCTGTGGGGTAGGTTACACTGAGAGTGTATGAATGGCCCAGGACACCCAGGGCAGAGCAGGGATTCAAACCTGGGCCTCCTGAATCCTAGCCCGACACTCTAAGCACTATATTGCACCGGCGAATAGCTTTCCTCACCAGGAAACAGCTCAGAAATAGACTTATCTAGATGCAACAAACATTAATCCAGTTATGACCAATGCAGAGGAATCAGGCATAGGCACAAACCTTTTGGGCCTAAAATATGATGGTGGGGGGGTTAATGTTGAATTGCTGTTACACATTTTGGTGTGATTTTTTTTTAAAAAAAATCAGGTAGCGATTCGCTAATAGCGGCAGGGGAGGGGGGAAGCATTCACTTCCATCTATTAAAAACACTTATAACTCCTTCTTTGATTAAATAGCCTCAAGCCTTCAATTAAAACACAAACAATTAAAAGTCGCCCAGTTTACAATTGCCTGTGCATCTTCCAGGTACGCGCTCCAGGGTGTCAATTACCCTGGAAGCTCTGTGGATCAGGTACGGGCGTTTTGTGCCACCTGTGCAGCTGATTAGATGAGGAAGAGGTACAGGCAGTTTTAGCTGCAAAACTATTGGACATTTCCCCCCTCCAGGCTGTTTGTGCCCCAGTCTTCCAGGTGGGGCCTGGAGACCTCCCAGAATTATAACAGATCTCCAGACTGCAGAGCAATGCTTCTTCTAAGCTGCGAAGTCTTGTGAGCAAAAATTCTACTTTGTGAGCTGCTGGCATTAAAGTTGTGAGCAAACAATTTGGCTACTGCATAAATTAGTTTGCTCTGGAGCCCTCCTTCCTGAGCTGAGACAAAGATGCGCGAGCTGGAGGCTAAAAAACTGTGAGCTAGCTAACTCTAACTCAGCTTAGAGGGAACACTGCTGCAGAGGCTGGTTCCCCTGGAGAAAATGGCTGCTTTGGAGGGTGGAGGGCATGACATTGTACCCCACTGAGGGCCTTCCTCCTCTAAATCCTGCCCTCCACAGGGACCAAATTTCCAGGAATTTCCCAACTTAGATCTGGTAGCCCTATAGGCAATCCCAGATAGGGAATCCCTTGCCCGCTAGAAGGCTCTCAAAAATCTGCCGTTCTTCCTCAATTTTGGCAATTTTCCACTGGGAAAGTAGGCTTCAGCAGCCATGCGGATTCCCTCCAGTCAGTAGATTCATGGCAGAGGTGGGAATTCAAAGGCTGGACTCCGATCTCTGCTCTGCCATTAGGTGACACCAGACTAGCCAGTCTCAGGCTCAAGCGGCATCACAATTCTGGCCTCCTTCAGAGGGTTGTTGCGTGAGCATGACTGGGAAAAAAAATACGTGTAGTGAACGTAGAGCAAGCAGCACAGAAGTGCCAAGTCTCAGAGGGCCTAGGATTGCACTAGAACGCAGGGCTTACTCAATTCAGTGGGTCTTCTGCACGAAAAACTGCCCATATTTTTCTTACTAATTCCTCAGGGAGACTCCCTCCCATTGTTCCCCTCACAACAAAACTGTGATATAGCCCAGGATCACCCACTCACTTTATCAGTGGAGTCAAAATTCGAACCCAGGCCTCAGGCAGTCGTAGGTCAATAGTCTAAACATGATACCACACTGGGCTGTGTTCCATAAGGCATCTGCCCATCTACCCACTCTGCCACCTTGAATTGTACCTAATTCACCTTGCCTTCCAGTAGGACCGCCTCTGGCTAGCCACACTGTTCTCCAGACGGTGCCCCCGAAAATTCTTCACAGCAAGATCCCGCTCTACCTGATATAAGCTGGGGAAACCCTTATGGCTTCCTTGATTGCCCTTTGGATGTCAGAGGTGATACTGACCAGACTTTTAAATATGTTTTAGAGGCTGGCTAGCCACACTGTTCTCCAGACGGTGCCCCCGAAAATTCTTCACAGCAAGATCCCGCTCTACCTGATATAAGCTGGGGAAACCCTTATGGCTTCCTTGATTGCCCTTTGGATGTCAGAGGTGATACTGACCAGACTTTTAAATATGTTTTAGAGGCGGAAATGCTATAAGTCCACGGCAGGGAAGTCTTTGAAATCGATTGTCTCTCTTTTTAAACAGAGTCCATGATATCTTGAAGTGGCCTTATACTGAATCAGTCCATCGTCCATCGAGGTCAGTATTGTCCACTCAGACTGGCAGCAGCTCTCCAGGGTCTCAGGCAGGTCTTTCCCTTCACCTACTGCCTGGTCCTTAGAAAGCCAGCGTGGTTAAGAGAGGCAGACTCTAATCTGGAGCACCAGGTTTGCTTCCCCACTCCTCAATGTGAAGCCCGCTGGGTGACCTTGGGCCAGTCACAGTTTTCTCAGAACTCTCTCTGCCCCACCTACCTCACAAATTGACTGTTGTGGGGAGAGGAAGGCAAGGGGATTGTGAGCCACCTTGAGACTCCTTAAGGTAGAGAAAAGCAGGGTATAAAAAACTTTTCTTCTTCTAAATGGAGAGGTTTGGGATTGAACCAGGGACCTTCAGCATGCCAAACAGATGCTCTGCCACTGAGCCACAGCACCTTGCCCAGCCAATGCAGAGAAGAGGTGTTTTTGCTGCTTTTGACAGATCATAACTGGAGCACTGGATCCAAGACCAAGAAGAAGAAGAGATTGGATTTATATTCCGCCCTTCACTTCCCAAAGGTGTCTCAGAGCGGCTTACAAACTCCTTTCCCTTCCCCTCCCCACAACAGACACCCTGTGAGCAAAGTTCCCTTTAAGTTGCAGAGTCTTGTGAGCAAAAATTCTACTTTGTGAGCTGCTGGCATGAAAGTTGTGAGCGAGCGATTTGGCTACTGCATAAATTAGTTTGCTCTGGAGCCATCCTTCCTGAGCTAAGACAAAAATGTGTGAGCCAGAGGCTATAAAACTGTGAGCTAGCTCACACTAACTCAGCTTAGAGGGAACACTGCCTGTGAGGTGGGTGGGGGTGAGAGAGCTCTGACACAAACGGCTCTTTTTCAAGGACAGCTGTGCCAGAGCTTGTGACTGACCCAAGGTCACATCAGCAGGTGCAAGTGGAGGAGTGGGGAATCAAACCTGGTTCTCCAGATTAGAGTCCGCACACTTTGCACGAAGTAAGTCTTAGGTTCAAGCCCTGCCATTGCCAGTTAAAAGGATCAGGTAGGAAGTGACGGGAAAGCCCTGTGCCTGAGACCTACGAGAGCTGCTGCCAGGCTGAGTAGACAATGCTGACTGTGACAGGCCAAGGGTCTGACCCGCACACTTTGCACGAAGTAAGTCTTAGGTTCAAGCCCTGCCATTGCCAGTTAAAAGGATCAGGTAGGAAGTGACGGGAAAGCCCTGTGCCTGAGACCTACGAGAGCTGCTGCCAGGCTGAGTAGACAATGCTGACTGTGACAGGCCAAGGGTCTGACTCGTGTCAGCTTCAGGTTCACCTTCAGGGTGGGGCAGTGGCTCAGTCGCAGAGCATTTATTTTGCATGGAGAAGGCTCTCCGGTTCACGCCTTGGCACCTCCGCTAGAAAGTGATGGGGAAAGACCTTTCCCTGGGACTCCAGAGAGCGGCTGCTTGCCTGTGGAGACAATACTGACCTTGAGAGACTGAAGAGATGTCTGCAAGCTGCGTTACTGGATAAGAGCCAATTTGGTGTGGTGGTTAAGAGTGGCGGAGATCCGGGTTTGATTCCCCACCCTTCCACTTGAAGCCAGCTGGGTGACCTCGGGTCAGTCACGGTTCTCTCAGCCCCAAAAACAAACCAAGCTCGCCACAAAAAGAGCTAGAGTTTCAGGTTGCCAGACAACCTTCGCATCTCCTGGCAACACAACACCCATTGCCATAGATAATTAATTAATCAATCAGCCAGTGGGTTGGATCCAGCTAACTTTGCCACTTAATCTCCCCCAGTTCCCCCCATTCCTACAGCCTCCATACCGCCTTGAACATGCTGGTCCCATGATCCCCAGCATAGCCTTTTTGGGATAGCCAAAGAGGATGCTTTACAGAAAACCTGGTTAAATCCAACCCAATACACACATTGCTGAAGAGGCAACAGGCAAAAGGGGATGCAGGATTCTGAACGGAACCACTTCAGAATGAAGACGCTGTGCTCGTAATGTTTCGGAATTCCATGCACTGTTTTATTTACTTCGTATATTCCCCGCTTTCCTCCCCAAAGCCGCTTACATTGTTCTCCTCTCCTCCTTTGTATCCTCACAACAACCCTGTGAGGTGATTCAAGATGGGTAGCTGTGTTAGTCTGTCTATAGCAGTAGAAAAAAAGCAAGAGTCCAGTAGCACCTTCAAGACGAACAAAGTTAGTGAGAGTCACAGCTCAGTTCTTCAGGGAGGTAGGTGAGGAGGGCAGTGCAGGAGTGGCCCAAGGCCTCAGGGCAAGAGAACAGGGATTCAAACCTGGGTCTTCTTTCAGATCCTCTTCTGACAATCTAACCACCACACAGTGTTGTCAACTGGAGCATTGGAGAGATCTTACTTTAGCCCCACCTGTTCCCTGAGGCACTAGCTTTCCACATGCGGGGAAGACTATGATGAAACGTGACCCCCCCTTCTTTAAAACAGTCCACCGGCCCCGTCTGCTCGACGTGTTTAGGGACTCCCAGCACCGGCTGTCCTCATTTGCAAAGCAAACTCTCCGCCCCTGCAGGCAGACCCCGGAGGCTAGGGTTGCCCCGGGGAGCTCTCGGGGTTTTCTGGGGGAAGCCAGGGCCGGAGGGGATTCCTGGCGCCTTCCCCCAACAGCAAGGTGGGGCTGGCGGCTTGCCCGACTGTCTGGCCCGGGGGATGCACGCCCCCCTTCCTCCTCCTCCCCCTCCGCCCGAGATCTGCGCGCCGCCAAGCGTGGCCGGCCCCCGCACACGGAATGGAATCCCCAGTGACGCGGCGCTGGGAAACCCCGGCCTTTTCAGTGGGTGCTGGCAGAGGCGGTGGCGTCGGGGGGGGGGGGCTGCCCGGGGAAGCCGCTTGGCTGCCCCCCCCGCTCAAGACCCCTTGTTCAAGAAGAAGAACCCAGGCGTCCGAGGGCCACCGAAGCCCCCGAGAAAGCGACGGCGCTCTCTTCCTTCCTGTGCACCAAGACAAACCGCGGAGACGTCTCCCCTCCGCCTTGCGCGTCCCAGCCGCGGCGCGGAGTTCGAAGTCCTGGTCGCCAGTGGACCAGACTCACAGAGCAAGCGGGCCGGCCCTGCCCTTGGGATCCGTGGCCTCTGTTTTTACACCACGAACAACCTCTCGCCAGCGACCCGCGGTCCCAACGGCAACTATCGCCCTCCCGCCCGCTCCTTCTGAACAACAACCCGGGGAGGTGGGCTAGGCTGGGAGAGCAACTGGCTCAACATCACCACGGGAGAGGGAGGATTCGAACCTGGATCTCTCCCAGACTCGAGTCCGGCGCTCTAACTGCTCCACTCCGCTGCCCTGCCCAGGACCAACTTCTCCAGAAAGCCCGTTATTTTCAGTGGGTCCAGGGGGCAGTAAAACTCGGCCACCTATATTTGAGGGGAGTTTCGAACCCCTGCCCGCTCTGTCGGCTGCTGCGAGCCTGGTGGGCGTGGCCGTCAGGGAAGGATGGGCGGGAAAGGCAGCAAACCCGGAGCGGAGTTCCTCGGTTGGGATTGGCAGGGAGACAGTGTGCGGAGCAGAGACGGCGGTCCCAGGGTGGAGGGGGAGGTAAGGACTCCGACACGGGTCTGAGAGGAATGTCTGAGCCGGGAAAAGCTGCTAAACGCTCTGGCGGCTGAGAGTCACAAGGCAGAGGAGCCCAGCCGGGAAAGTGGTGGCAACCTGGTTCAAACGCAAAACACCTGGATTAACAAAGGGCCCACCCAGATGGGGGTGACCAAAGACTCCCTCTTTGGAAGCAGCCAGAGGGGAAACTTTGGGCAAGGTTGGAGGACGCGCCTCTGCACTCCATTCAGACGTTAGGTGTTAGCAAGCGCCCCTCGACTACCCATCTCCGCTCCACCAGATTTTCCCGTAGGGAACTGCAGATCGCGTAGCCTTCAGAGACACTGAAGAGACCACGAACGACGCGTCGAGGTGGCCAACTTTTTCTCTAGGAAAGGCTTCTGTGCCTTTCCAAACGGCGCCATTGGTAGAGAAACGGCACCGGCGAAAAAATCCTGGCCGGCCCAGGTCATTCCTGCACCCGTCCCAGACGCAGGCGCCTGGACAGAAAAAGAAAGTTGGCAACTCGTGCAACCAGACCGCGCAGCCCCCCCCCCGGACCCGAATGGCCAAGCCCCCTTTGCCCCCTTACCCTTCTGCAGTCCCATCCCCGCGTGCAGCAGCCCCCGGGGGCCACCAGAGCCTTCGCCGCCCTCCGCCACCTTCCTCGGCCGACGCGCTCACGCCTGTCCCGCCGAGACGCTCTCGAGAATTGCCAAGAGGAAGCCGAGCGCTCGCTTATAGGCCGGGCAGACCGCGCCGCCCGCCCCGCCCTCCCCAAGAGCCCCGCCCCGGCCGCGGGGGGGGGCGCTCTCCAGAGGAGAGCGTGCCCGGCAGAGCAGGCGGCCCATCCGAAATCGGGAGCCCGGGGGGAGGGGGTTCGCATCTGTGCTTCTCTCCTTTTCGTTTGATCCTCACACAACAACCCTGTAGGGTAGATTCGGTTAAGAGAGAGAGAGGGAATGCTGGCCCTAAAATCATTTAAATCCTGATAAGATCACAGGAGGATCTGTGTTCGGAAGGCACCCCTGGAGTTTCAGAAAGCAGGGGGGGGGAGTGTAGATTCAGACTGTGAGTCTGTCTGACTGTCAGACATCTATCTGTTATCCATATATCTATCATATATCAGTCATCTATCATCAGAGCAAAGACTGATAATCTACATGTCTGTCTGTCATTTATCTATCATCTATCATCTTAGAGTAAGCACTCGTCCATCTGTCTGTCTGTCTGTCTGGCCACCTATGTTAGACCAAAGACTGATCTGTCTGTCTGTCTGTCTCAACATCTAGTCAACATTGGGGAAAGGCTTCCATCTCTATGCCCAGCTGTTGGCCCTCCTGAGGAACTGACTGGCCACTGTGTGAGACAGGATGCTGGACTAGATGGACCACTGGTCTGACCCAGCCAGCCTCTTCTTTTGTTCTCATGTTCTTGTTTGTCTATCTCATTCTAATCCTTCCCTCCCTCCCCTGAGATGTATCTGGCTTTCTCATCCCCATTTTACCCTCACAACAACCCTGTAAGGTAGGTCAAGCCAAGAAAGAGTGAGGGGTGTCGCTGAGTCATCCAGCAAGAGTAATGGCAAGAGGGAGGCTTCCAGTCCAGTGTCCTAACCATTACACAACACTGCCTCTAGACTTTTGTCTCCCCCCACTCCCAGTTCTCCCTTTCCTACACCATTTGATGCCAGGCTTTTAAGGATCCTAGTCTGATGCTCTAACCTGTGCCCCGCACTGCCCCTTGAACTCAGTGGCCAGAAAACAGGAGAAGGAAGCAGTAAATCCCCCCCCCCAACGGAGCATCTGGACAACTATACCACCTGGCTGCTTTCCCCTTCCATCTGTTTATCAGTCAATCAATGAAGTTTGATTTCTTATAACCGAAGGCCATACGAAAATAAAGATCACTCCCCCCCCTCTAAGTTCCCAAGCAATAGTGCAAGAATATAAAAGGCATAAAAGTCAGTGTGATGGGTGGGTAAGGGGGGGGGCACACACACACACCAGGATGGGAAACGCAGACTTAATAAGCTTGGCTCTGATTTTTTCTGCAACTGCTCAGTAAAAAGTCATGGGGGGGGGAGGGAATCCATCATAAGTATCTATGCATGAGTCCACCCATTCATGTGCATAGTATGGTGAGTGTGTGGGTCACAAGCACTTTGGAAGGGGGCCTGAGTCCTTTCCAATGCTCTCTCTAAGCTGTGGAGTCTTGTGAGCAAAAATTCTACCTTGTGAGCTACTGGCATTAAAATTGTGAGCGAGCGATTTGGTTACTGCATAAATTAGTTTGCTCTGGAGCCCTCCTTCCTAAGCCAAGACAAAAATCTTTGAGCTGGAGGCTAAAAGACCGTGAGCTACCTCACACTAACTCAGCTTAGAGGGTCCTGTCCCCCCTCCTTACCCAGCTGCATCCTCCCCCAGCTGATTTTCAGCATTGTAGTTTGGTTGGGGGTGGGGGAAAGCTTGAGGAAGAGCCGAATATTTCTTTTATTCATTTAAAAGCTATCTAGCTCACCCTCTCCTCTGCCTGAGGCGTCTGTTGGTTACTGCTACTGTGAAGGGCTCATGCATTTTTCTTGATTACAATTTAATTTTACATGATTCCATTTTACCAGGTTCTTCATGCATCTCATGTTTATTATTATTTCCGCCCCCCCTAAACTCTTATGTGCACACATCTGCTTACTGTAGATGGCCTGGGCTATGAAAGTGAAACAGGGTCGACCCTGGTTAGTACTTGGATGGGAGACCATCAGGGAATACCAGGGTCATGACACGGGGGCAGGAATTGGCAAACAACCTCTGAACATCTCTTGCCTTGAAAACCCTACAGGGGTCGCCATAAGTCAGCTGTGACTTGACGATAATTTCCACCACCACCACTGACTATAGACCCACTATATGCATCTATCATGTAAGCTTACACTGGAATAAAACTTTAGTCTTTAAAATGCTAGTAGACTCGTTTTTCCTAGTGTTCGTTTTTCCTAGTGTTGCCATGCAGAAAGGTAAGGTGTGGGAAGGGGAAGTACTTCTTCACCCAAAGAGTAGTTAACACATGGAATTCACTGCCACAGGAAGTGGTGGCAGCTACAAGCTCAGACAGCTTCAAGAGGGGGATTGGATAAACATATATAGAGCAGAGGTCCATCAGTGGCTATTAGCCACAAGTTATAGATGGAACAGGAGCTGCGGTGGCTCAAGTGGTTAAGACACTGAACTGCAGGCTGTGGAAGGTCAGTAGTTCAGCAGTTTGAGACCCGGGTGCCGCATGATGGAGTGAGCTCCCATCTCTAGTTCCAGCTCCTGCCAACCTAGCAGTTCGAAAGCAAGAAATTGCAAGTAGATAAATAGGTACCACTTCGGTGGGAAGGTAACAGCGTTCCGTGCACCTTGGTGTTTAGTCATGCCGGCCACATGACCACGGAAACGTCTTCGGACAGCGCTGGCTCTTCGGCTTTGAAACGGAGATGAGCACCGCAACCCTAGAGTCGGATTCGACTGGCTTTCGAGCAAGAGAACCTTTACCTTTACCTTTATAGATGGAACACTCTGTCTGGGGCAGGGATGCTCTGTATTCTTGGTGCTTGGGGGCCAACAGTGGGAAGGCTTCTGGAGTTCTGGCACTGCTGGTGGACTTCCTGATGGCACCTGGGTTTCGGCCACTGTGTGACAACAGAGTGCTGGACTGGATGAGCCATTGGCCTGATCCAATATGGTTTCTCTTATGTTCTTAAGGGGGTGAGGCTTAACTTCCCTTACCCAAGTGAGTCCATTTTTGTTAAGAAACAGGCCTCTGCTTTGGTTATAGATAAATACATCTGCATTCTCCCTGCATGTTTAGTTTGACCTGGGTTCGGACCCGAGTTCAAATCGCTGCTCAGTCATAAAGCTCATCGGATGTTCTGGGGCCATTCCCTCCTTTTCTCAGCCCAGCCCTGCTTCTGGGCTTGTTATGGGGATAAAAGGGATGAGGGAGGAATCGTTTATGTCACCCTGAGCTCTACAGAGGAATAAAAGAGTTAAAAAAAATATGCTAGAAAGTGCAAAAAAAGAGCCAGACAGATCAGTGAAGCATTTTTATAGTGCTATTCAAAGCCGAGTTAAACCCTTTTAAGTCAGCTGAAGTCTGTGAACTTTGACAGGTTTAACTCTGCTTAGGATGGCACCGTGGCATAATGAAGGTGTATAAAACAAGGTGTGGTTTTAGAGCCGAGAGAATACAACCAAAGGTGGCTCTTTAAAAAAGAAAATCAAATCTTCAGGCTTAAGGTTATGTAAATTAAATAAATAGCCAAATAGGTGGGAAGCCGGCATAATTGGGATGTGACAGGAATGGCACACCAGGATTTTGATGGATCTAAAGGTATCCTTGGAGATGCTTCACAGAAAAGGAAAAGAGAGAGGTGAACAGGTGCTGGGAATCCAAGCGTAAACCATGTGTGGATTTGTGCCAGTGGGCCAAAACATTTGTGCAGGATGCCCCTGTGTGTATTCACCACTTATTGTGAAGCTCTGCTCCCAAAGACTCATAACAGCCAGTGTTTGGGCTGTGGAAACTTTATGGATTATTAATCCACATGCCAGTGATCAGTCATGTTAAACTGTTTAGTTTCAAGTTCGGCAAATGGGCTTTCTTATTATATTGGCTCTTGATCTCTTGCTCAGAGCTCTGATGTCCTTTGGCTCTTTAATTGGCAAAGGTGGCTGATACCTGGGATAATATATGGTATTGGGTATCGTGGATAATCTCCTCAGATGCACTGAAGCTGCCCAGGTAATGCCCACTGTTATTCTTGTCCCTATATGACAGAGTGGCCCTAGGCCTTGCTTGAAGCCTGTGCGGTGGTATGGTGGTGACTCATGGCGACCCCTCATGGGGTTTTCAAGGCAAGAGACGTACAGAGGTGGTTTGCCATGGCCTGCCTCTGTGTAGCGACCCTGGACTTTCTTGGTGGTCTCCCATCCAAGTACTAACCAGGGCTGATCCTGTTTAGCTTCTGAGATCTGACAACGCCCGCCTGCACCATCCTAGTCAGGGCCTCCTTAATTTTGGGGAAACTATGTCCCTTGGGAAATTTTGGGGAAACTATATCCATACTTTGTTTAAAAAAAAAGAGAGGAAAACTACAGTTTCTTATCTGCAGACAGGTCAAAAGGCTCTGATTATTGAGCTGTTTTTAGCCCTGTTCATCAGGAGAAAAACAGAGTATAAATATTTTAAAGAAATATATCAATAGACCTTGCAGTCTGTCACTCATCAACAGGATGAAGAGCTTCTGCCGAAAAGCCAGAACCTGATCTAAAATTCTCAGATTAAAAAATGAAACAAAACCTCTTTATATATTAGGCCCCAACTCTAAGAGATTTAAAGTCTTTATACAAAATGAAAGCTGGACATTCAAAGAGGAATTAGGAATATTTTGGATTTTGGAAATCTTTGGTAATCCTGGTCTGGAAGATCCCTTGAAACCAATGGGACTTTCTTCTGAACAAACACATGTAGAACTGGCTGTCTGGCTGACTACAGTCATAGGCAGATTTACTTGAAGTAAGTCTGCTACTTAGAGCACTTACTACTTGGGGTAAGTCTCTGGATGATTAAACAGATGAACAAATGAGTGAATAGATCAGTTAGTTTCTAAATTTCTTTTTGTGTCAATGTTAATCAATCGGGGGTGGGGTGGGGGAAACCACGACTGATCAGATATACATTTGGTTTCAAAATGGCTCTCCTGCCACTTAAAAAAATGTCATATACAGAAGTGATATATCCCAGAGAGAAAGAGGCCTTCTCACTATCACTTGTAAAAAAAAAAATGCGCTGAAGTTCAATTCTGTCATTTAGTTCTTCACATCCAGAGAACATGAATGATAGGCTGCTCGGAGGGCTGACTAGCATCATCTTGTGGCCACTTCTGTGAACTGTCTGAACAATAATGAGGGACGCGGACTGAGAACGTGTCATAAGAACCGATGACGAATCCTTCACCAGGCTGTGGAATTTCTTCTCTGCTCTTTTTGACTTGGCGGTGAGCACGTCTGTTCCTCTGGCAGTAGCAACTGGCTGAGTTAGAGCGTCTACTAATGAATCTACCCTTTCCTGGAAGTTTTGGGTCTTACACTCTTCGTCTGGCACGTCTTTGATCTTTAATTTGCTATTCCTCAGCAAGGACAAAGGTCTGGCACGTCTTTGATCTTTAATTTGCTATTCCTCAGCAAGGACAAATATTTATATACTACCCTTCCCACCAACCAGAGGGTCTCAAGGTGTGTTTTACAAAAAACCCATGCCAGAGCTGTGATTAGCGGACAATTTAAATTAAAAATGGATTAGAAAGATGCAGCTGTACAGCTTTCTCTCAAAATAATACCCCTTTTAATGAAATTAATGGCAAGGGGCTCTGCGTCAGAACAATGGAAAGTGCACGGCACTGGAAACCTCCATACCTCTTATCATCCATCAGATCTGTGCAGTACACCTATCTTGGTGGTGGGAAGTGCTGTCCAGTCCCAGCCGACTTATGATGATACCTGGTCCCGGTCACACGGGCTGGAAAACGCGGGAGGGAAGCGTGGCTGTTTGCCCTGGAGCAAAATAACACGCGGTTGCGCGATCATACCTCCCCTCAAGGTCCCGTCGAGGTTCCGTGGTCATGGGGGAGGGGCCAATCACACGATCATCCTGCAGCGCGGCAAAGAAGCGACGCGGCGCGATCACACCAGCAATCACTTGGCACCACTTCCGTGGCAAACCGGGTTTTATTATTTTTTTCATTGAACTTCGCGCATGCGCATGAATCGGATGAGCGAAACCCAGCATGCGCGGTTGCGTGCTGGTGCGCATCCTGTGGGGACTTGGGGAAAAAAACCCTGCTTCTGACGGGACAAGCAGTGGCCATTTTCTGCTACCAGTCTCCAGTAAATCACATCTCTTTATACTTCTATTTATTTAGGAAATGTATATCACACCTTTTCTGCTCTTATGAAATGCTCAAGCACACTAAGCCAGCAGGATGTTGAAATTAGAGCGTCAGATTAGGATCTAGGAGACACAGGTGCGGATCCTCACTCTAGCATGGAAGCTCGCTGGGTGACCTGGGGCCAGTCCCACACTCTCAGCTGCACCTACCTCACAGGGTTGTTGTGAGGATAAGATGGAGGAGAGGAGAATGATGTAAGCTGCTTTGGGTCCCCATTGAGGGGAGAAAGGTGGGGGTATAAATGAAATACACATAAAAGTAAAAAGTTCCCTGCCCTCCCCCATTATGGCCTACCCTGATAGTAAATAGTGAACCTTCACCCATGAGGAGAAGAAGAAGGAGAAGGAGAGGAGGAGGAAGAGGAAGAGGAAGATGAGGATGAGACTGGATTTATACACCGCTC
>NW_015169924.1:13201-19441 GCF_001447785.1 Gekko japonicus | reverse complement strand
CTTCCGAGAACTGCCCTTGAGAGAACAGCTCTGAAAGAACGTGCGATTGACCCAAGGTCACACCCAGGGCCGGCTCACTCACTAGGCGAACTAGGTGATCACCTAGAGCGGGCTGGCCCTTAAGGGCACCAAACTGCACCCAGCCCCGTACTCTTAGAGTTTCTTGAATATTTGTGTTTTTCATTCTTCCAAAAATGCATTTATTTTTGAAAAATGGTGGGCGCCGGGGGATCCTCGCCTAGGGTGCAAAATACCCTGGTCACACCAGCAGCTACATGTGGAGGAGCAGGGAATCAAACCTGGTTCTCCCAGATTAAAGTTTCCTAACCACTACACCAAAGGCAATGTCCTTGGTGTGAGAACCTGTGGAATAATGGAGGGGGTTTCACTTCCTAGGTAGGGCTGCCAACTCTGAGTTGGGGAGTACCTGGAGATTTTGGAGGTGGAGCCTGAGGAGGGTGGCATTTGGAGAGGCCATAGAGTCCACCCTCCACTGCCATAGAGTCCACCCTCCAAAGCAGCCGGTTTTTCTAGGAGGACTGCTCTCTGTAGTCTGGAAAGCAGTTGTAAAAGCAGTAGCTCACCAGGCCCCACCTGAAGGGTAGCAACTCTACTTCAGTGTGACCTTGGGAGTCACAGTTCTCTCAGAGTTGTTCTCTCAAGGGCAGTTCTCGAGGGAGCTCTCTCAGCCCCACCTACCTCACAGGGTGTCTTTTGTGGGGAGGGGAAAGGAAAGGAGGTTGTAAACTGTTGGGCATGGGCTCCTTCCTTTGGCTTTGGCTCACTGCTCTGTCTGTTCCTGGTATTCAGTGGGTGTAGGAGATGGATGGGTCGACTCAGAGACTCCTGATTGGCTTGTTCCTTTGGCACTTGAACAAGAACCAGCTGTGTTAGAGTAAGGCAAGAGGCCTTTCCCTGGAGACTTGGGTTCAGGAAGCCTTGGGTATTGTCGGAACCAACGAGAAGTCTTCCTTTTCCTCCAAAAAATCTTCCACCCAAGGTGAGGCTGGGGAACAGTGGGCTCTGACATCATTAATCTTTGTTCATAACAAAATCGGGAATCAAATATGCTTTGTTGATTATCTTATTTATGCTGTACCAGTGTTTTCTAGTTACTGGGCAAGTCTACCACCAAAAACGGGAACTTCCCAGTTCTGTTTTTCCCTTCCAGTCGTGCATACCAATTTATCCATACTCTTTCTGAAGAACAATGTATCACCTAGACATCTCTTTACAACGGTAAGTAATCCTTCCTGGATGATCTCGAATCCTTCTCCCCCTCATGCGAATGTGAGTCATCTAAATATTCATTTAGCACTTTTTTATCCCACTATTTAAGGAACTATGGGTGGCATACATCAGTCTCCCTTCCTCCATTCTATCTTCACAACAACTCTGTGAGGTAGGGTCAGCCTCAGCATGAGAGAGAGAGAATGAGCAAGAGAGAGAATGCAACTGGCCCAAGGTCATCCAGAAACCTTCACAAACTCGGGTTTGCCTAGATCCTCGCCCAACACCTTAACCACTCCACCGTGCTGCCCTAGTCCGTGCCCGACTGGAAAACCCAACTGTCTCCTCCTGCCTTGTATGGACTGACTGTGTCTCCTACAGCAGGCAGATTTTATAGAAGTGTCAATTATAGCGTGTACGATGCAAGGGGAAGTGATGTGTCACTGCCGAACCAAACATGCGAAGGAACTGCGGGGGGTCTGTGGCTGACTTGGGTGGTCTCTCACTCAACAGCTGGGGTGGATGGGGGAAGATGGACTGACTCAGTCATCCCCAGGGGAAGGGCATCCATTCTTATGAACGGGAGAGACGGGCGTGTAACGTTCACCAAGTGTGACAGCATTAGAAACAGAGAATCGCGACTCATGTCTTGTTTTCAGGCAAACTCCTGAAAGTCAGGGCTGTTGTTTTCCCCCATTAGACAAAAGGTTCTCGAACTGATTCAGAGTGGGCTTTCCAAAGGAGGTTTGGGTCAAGGTATTTTTGCCCCTCTCTCCCCCTGATTAATGCAGAGACTTTTTAAAAAAAAAGATGGCTAAAGAAAGGGCTATGACAAAGGTGCATTAAAAATATACAATGCTCCCTCTAAGCTGTGGAGTCTTGTGATCAAAAATTCTACTTTTTGAGCTACTGGCATGAAAACTGTGAGCGAACGATTTGGCTACTGCATAAATTAGTTTGCTCTGGAGCCCTCCTTCCTGAGCTACGACAGAAATGTGTGAGCTGGAGGCTAAAAAACTGTGAGCTAGCTCACACTCACTCAGCTTAGAGGGAACACTGTTTGGGAGGCTGTCCCGAAGGCTGTCTTTTGGGCTGTAGTGTTGAACTTCTGGCCTTTGCTTTGATGAGACATCTCCCGTTCCTGCAGAGCTGGCTTGGTGTGGGCCAAGGATGAGAGCCACCCGCTTCCTTCCCCCAGGAGGCCCTGTGGGCGTCTCAGTTCCGAGAACTGCCCTTGAGAGAACAGCTCTGAAAGAACGTGCGATTGACCCAAGGTCACACCCAGGGCCGGCTCACTCACTAGGCGAACTAGGTGATCACCTAGAGCGGGCTGGCCCTTAAGGGCACCAAACTGCACCCAGCCCCGTACTCTTAGAGTTTCTTGAATATTTGTGTTTTTCATTCTTCCAAAAATGCATTTATTTTTGAAAAATGGTGGGCGCCGGGGGATCCTCGCCTAGGGTGCAAAATACCCTGGTCACACCAGCAGCTACATGTGGAGGAGCAGGGAATCAAACCTGGTTCTCCCAGATTAAAGTTTCCTAACCACTACACCAAAGGCAATGTCCTTGGTGTGAGAACCTGTGGAATAATGGAGGGTGTTTCACTTCCTAGGTAGGGCTGCCAACTCTGAGTTGGGGAGTACCTGGAGATTTTGGAGGTGGAGCCTGAGGAGGGTGGCATTTGGAGAGGCCATAGAGTCCACCCTCCACTGCCATAGAGTCCACCCTCCAAAGCAGCCGGTTTTTCTAGGAGGACTGCTCTCTGTAGTCTGGAAAGCAGTTGTAAAAGCAGTAGCTCACCAGGCCCCACCTGAAGGGTAGCAACTCTACTTCAGTGTGACCTTGGGTCAGTCACAGCTCTCAGAGCTGTTCTCTCAAGGGCAGTTCTCGAGAGAGCTCTCTCAGCCCCACCTACCTCACAGGGTGTCTGTTGTGGGGAGGGGAAAGGAAAGGAGGTTGTAAACCGTTGGGCATGCGCTCCTTCCTCTGACTCTGGCTTTGGATCACTGCTCTGTCTGTTCCTGGTGCTCAGTGGGTGTAGGAGATGGATGGGTCGACTCAGAGACTCCTGATTGGCTTGTTCCTTTGGCACTTGAACAAGAACCAGCTGTGTTAGAGTAAGGCAAGAGGCCTTTCCCTGGAGACTTGGGTTCAGGAAGCCTTGGGTATTGTCGGCACCAAAAAAGAGAAGTCTTCCTTTTCCTCCAAAAAGTCTTCCACCCAAGGTGAGGCTGGGCAACAGTGGGCTCTGACATCATTAATCTTTGTTCATAACAAAATCGGGAATCAAATATGCTTTGTTGATTATCTTATTTATGCTGTACCAGTGTTTTCTAGTTACTGGGCAAGTCTACCACCAAAAACGGGAACTTCCCAGTTCTGTTTTTCCCTTCCAGTCGTGCATACCAATTTATCCATACTCTTTCTGAAGAACAATGTATCACCTAGACATCTCTTTACAACGGTAAGTAATCCTTCCTGGATGATCTCGAATCCTTCTCCCCCTCATGCGAATGTGAGTCATCTAAATATTCATTTAGCACTTTTTTATCCCACTATTTAAGGAACTATGGGTGGCATACATCAGTCTCCCTTCCTCCATTCTATCTTCACAACAACTCTGTGAGGTAGGGTCAGCCTCAGCATGAGAGAGAGAGAATGAGCAAGAGAGAGAATGCAACTGGCCCAAGGTCATCCAGAAACCTTCACAAACTCGGGTTTGCCTAGATCCTCGCCCAACACCTTAACCACTCCACCGTGCTGCCCTAGTCCGTGCCCGACTGGAAAACCCAACTGTCTCCTCCTGCCTTGTATGGACTGACTGTGTCTCCTACAGCAGGCAGCATACTTTGAACTGCCTTGTACGGACTGACTGTGTCTCCTACAGCAGGCAGATTTTATAGAAGTGTCAATTATAGCGTGTACGATGCAAGGGGAAGTGATGTGTCACTGCCGAACCAAACATGCGAAGGAACTGCGGGGGGTCTGTGGCTGACTTGGGTGGTCTCTCACTCAACAGCTGGGGTGGATGGGGGAAGATGGACTGACTCAGTCATCCCCAGGGGAAGGGCATCCATTCTTATGAACGGGAGAGACGGGCGTGTAACGTTCACCAAGCGTGACAGCATTAGAAACAGAGAATCGCGACTCATGTCTTGTTTTCAGGCAAACTCCTGAAAGTCAGGGCTGTTGTTTTCCCCCATTAGACAAAAGGTTCTCGAACTGATTCAGAGTGGGCTTTCCAAAGGAGGTTTGGGTCAAGGTATTTTTGCCCCTCTCTCCCCCTGATTAATGCAGAGACTTAAAAAAAAAAAAAGAAGATGGCTAAGGAAGAGGCATGACAAAGGTGCATTAAAAATATACAATGCTCCCTCTAAGCTGTGGAGTCTTGTGATCAAAAATTCTACTTTTTGAGCTACTGGTGCTAAAGTTGTGAGCAATTTGGCAGCTGCATAAATCGGTTTGCTCTGGAGCCCTCCTTCCTGAGCTAAGACAAAACTGTGTGCTAGCTCACACTAACTCTCTGAAAATACTAGAACAGGGGCACCCAACGAAGTTGGGGGACAACAGGTACAGTATGAATTACTTCTATATTCAATGAACAGTGAGATTCGAGTCCAGTGGGTGGAGTATATGTTTTTTTTTTAAAGCTTTTCAGAGTCAAAGCTATCTGACCAAGGGAGCTTTTGACTCTTGAAAGCTCATACCCCCCAAAACTTCTAGTCCAGTCACACCTTTAAGACCAACAAAGTTTATCTGCGGGTATAAGCTTTCTTTTTTTTGTGCTGCGGTGGCTCAAGTGGTTAAGACGCTGAACTGCAGGCTGTGGAAGGTCAGTAGTTCAGCAGTTTGAGACCTGAGTGTGCCAGATGACGCATTGAGCTCCTGTCTCTAGTTCCAGCTCCTGCCAACCTAGCAGCTCGAAAGCAAGACATTGCAAGGAGATAAACAGGTACCACTTCGGTGGGAAGGTCACAGCGTTCCGTGCGCCTTGGTGTTTAGTCATGCCGGCCACATGACCATGGAAACGTCTTCGGACAGCGCTGGCTCTTCGGCTTTGAAACGGAGATGAGCACCGCAACCCTAGAGTCGGATTCAACTGGCTTTCGAGCAAGGGAACCTTTACCTTTTAAGCTTTCTTTTGCATGCCCACGAAAGAGAGCGACTGGCCCAAGATGTGCGCGCGTGCACACGGAAACCTATACCCAGAATTAAACTTTGTTGGTCTTAAAGGTGCCGCTGGACTTGAACTTTATCCCCCCCCCCAAAAAAAATCTCGTTGGTCTCTAAGGTGCTCCTGGACAGAAATCTATCTGTTCGACTGCAGACTGACAAGGATACGCCCTGAAATTATGCTCAATGAGTAGACAATGAATTAAATCGCGGAATTCATTGCCAGCAGAGGCAGTGATGGCCACAAGCTTAGATGGCCTTGAAAGGGGGTTAGACAGATTCAGGTTTCTAAGGTGCTCCTGGACAGAAATCTATCTCTTCGACTGCAGACCGACAAGGATACGCCCAGAAATTATGCTCAATGAGTAGACAATGAATAGAAGAAGAAGAGATGCTGGAGTAGATGGACCACTCATCTGATCTAGTGGAACTCATCTTACGATCTTACAGAGCACCACCTTATTTGGAAGTTCTCCTTGTTATTATTTTATTTTATTTAAAACATCTATTAGCCACCATTCTCCCTTGTGGAACTCAAGGCGGCTTACAATATAAATGAGGCAATGATTTCAAAACATACAGTAAAAAACAATGTAAATGAAACAACAATGATAAAAACACACATAAAGGTCCCAGTTTAAAAGGTTACAATTGTTCTTGACAAAGCCCAGTGAAATGAAGCAGGTTAGCCCCCCCCCCCCGTGAAAACAGACACAAAATATGCAGATCCAGGATGTACTGTATTCAAAGCTGCCTTGAATGCATAACATGTGGGAAACATCTAATTGGAATGTGATGTTAAGCTTCATCCTGGGCTAGGATCCAAAGTCATCCA
>NW_015169924.1:0-12965 GCF_001447785.1 Gekko japonicus | reverse complement strand
GCTGCAACTCCCTCCCCTCCCCAACCCCCCCGCCCCCCTTCTCAGGCTCCACGCCCCAGATCTCCAGATATTTCCCCACCCAGGTTTGGCAACCCTAGAGAAAGTGCAGTTCTATAAGAACACCTGTCTAAGTCAAGCAAACGTTGTACTGCGTTGCTGTTCCCTGATGGATAAAGCCATCGATGGCCATGTGGAAAGCGGCAGGAGTTGTCCAGGCTCCCAGAACCCCCTCCTCCCTCCCCCTTCCGCCAAGCCCCTTTCCCTGCAGACCTCGGAGGGTGTTATAGTGGGGCACCATGTGAGTGAATTACGATAACCTACCAGTATTCTCCACATTTTCCTATTGGGAAGCCCTGAAATGAACTATAAGCAGTGTTCCCTCTAAGCTGAGTTAGTGTGAGCCAATTTATACCCCGCCCTTCACTACCCAAAGGTGTCTCAGAGCGGCTTACAAACTCCTTTCCCTTCCCCTCCCCACAACAGACACCCTGTGAGGTGGGTGGGGCTGAGAGAACTCTGACACAAACTGCTCTTTTTCAAGGACAGCTGTGCCAGAGCTTGTGACTGACCCAGGGTCACATCAGCAGGTACAAGTGGAGGAGTGGGGAATAAAACCCGGTTCTCCCAGATTACAGTCCGTGCACTTAACCACTACACCAAACCTATCACTATCCTGCTCCACAATTTCCTATTGGAAAGCCCTGAAATGAACTATAAGCAGTGTTCCCTCTAAGCTGAGTTAGTATGAGCCAACTCACAGTTTTTTAGCCTCCAGCTCACACACAGCTCAGGAAGGGTGGCTCCAGAATAAACTAATTTATGCAGGAGCCAAATCACTCGCTCACAACATTAATGCCAGTAATTCACAAAGTAGAACTTTTGCACACAAGACTCCACAGATTAGAGAGAGTATTGACTATAAGGCTAGGTTTGTGTAGGGGAATTCTTTTCTGTGCTTACTGAGTATGTATTCATCCCTATGCACCTTCAAAGAGCTTATGTCATTCTCTGAGTTTGGTGTAGTGGTTAAGAGTAGTGGCCTGTAATCTGGAGAACCAGGTTTGATTCCCCATTCCTCTACATGAAGCCAGCTGGGTGACCTTGGGTCAGTCACAGTTCTCTCAGAGCTGTTCTCTCAAGGACAATTCTCTCAGAGCTCTCTCAACCCCACCTACCTCACAGAGTGTCTGTTGTGGGGAGGGGAAAGGAAATGAGATTGTAAGCCGCTCTGAGACTCCAAGTGAAGAGGGGGAAGCTGCCGGAAAAGAAGCTGCCGAACTACCAGCTCCAAGGCACCAGAGAGGAAGAACGCCGGAACAACATCTATACCCGAAGCCTGCCGGAATAAGAGCTGAAAACAACAACAACAACAACAAGAGCCGCTCTGCTACTTGGGTGCTGGTAGGTAATCACCTCCCCTGTTAATGTGGCCCTAGACAGGTAATATAATCATATGTAAACCGCTCAGAGACCCTTGCAAAAAGGGTTTGAGCGGTATATAAGCCGAAAGGTGGAAGGTGGAAAAAGAGCAGGGTATAAATCCAACTCCTCCTCCTTCTTTTTCCTCCTCCTCCTCCTCCTCCCTGCAATATCATGTCCTTTCTGACCATGCAACCAGAAGTGATGTTGCTGTGATACTCTGGAGTTACCATAGAGAGTTCCCAGTAAATCCTAGAGTGCCCTGTGATGTGGTGACATTGCTTTGGGTTAGGCAGCCAGAGATGATGTCATGACAGCACGAGACACCATTCTGGTGAGTCTCCACCCTCCCCTCTAATGTACCTGGATGGCCCAGGGTAGCCCAATCTTGTAAGATCTTGGAAGCAAAGTAAGGTCAGCCCTGGTTAGTATGTGGACGGGAGACCACTAAGGGTGGCTAGGCCATGGCAAACTACCTCCGAAGGTCTCTTACCTTGCAAACCCTACGGGTGTCACCATAAGTTGGCTGCGATCTGATGGCGCTTTCCACCCCCATGGAAATAGACACTCTCGTGATCTAATGTATTATTGACTTTATTTAGAGTCTGCCTTTCTCACTGAGCCTTAAGGTGGATTACAAATACACACAAACGCACACACGTATGTAAAAAACCAATACACTAAAAACAGTATAAGTGTAAGATGAGATCACGAAATGCAAACTACAAACAGTAAAGGACATGTCATGAACGATGCGGAAACTGAAATAGCCAAACTGGAAAGCGATGCAGTGAAAACAAGACAATCTGATAAACAGTACAATGCTGATTCTGTGAATGTAGGCAGGCCATGAGAGGGAGGGCAGGAAGGGTTGCATCAATGCGTAGTTCTCGTGGCCCTTTCTTACACACCCCAGGGAAATGCCAGTCGCCACTTTGGGGTCAGTAAGGAATTTTTCTCCAGGCCAGTTTGGCCGGGGATCCTGGAGGTTTTCTTTTTTCCTTCTTCTGGGCATGGAGCAGTGATCACTGTGCATGTACGTGTGTGGGGGAGGTGTTTGTGAATTTCCTAAATTGTGCAGGGGGTTAGACTAGGTGACCCTGGAGGTCCCTTCCAGCTCTACGATTCTATGCACTACAACTGCATTCCCATTTTGTTTAAAAGGCCCTCCTGGACAGTTCTCACGTACGCAGCTCAAGTGGCAGTTAAAAAGCACAGGCACAAGGTTTGGCTCCCAAGTTGGCAACCCAACTCCCAGAGCGGCCCTTCCGTGCACTGCAGGGAGCGGGCTGCCTCTGACGCCAGAGTCCTCTCGTTCCGGAGGAGGTGGTTGGATGGGGAGGCGGAAGCAGGCTCTTTGTGTGGCTCTTTGGCTGGGGGGGGGGAGGCAGCTGCCCCGTGACTCCCGCTCACTTCCCTGCAGCCGGCTCCTCAAGACACTGGGGAGTTAGGCAATTTCATTGCAGATCATCATCCGCAGCTCTCTCGGCTCAGCCCCAGGCCAGACTCAGAGGGACCATGTGGGAACTGGCCTTCTTCCTTCTCTGCTTCTTGACTGGTGAGTGTCTTCAGAGGTTTTTTAAGAGGTTGGGGGCATGGCCTTGGGGGGGGTCCCGATGCCCCCCTTGTATGTCCCCTGGTCGATGCTCTGTTTGATTCGGGGACATGTGGTGTAGTGGTTAGAGTGTCAGACTAGGATCGGGGAGTCTCAGATTCAAGTCTCTGCTCTGCCATGGATGTCCTGGGGCCAGCCGCTGTGCCCTGTCCTGACCTACCTCGCAGGGTTGTTGTTGGGAGTGGAAACGGAACAGGGGGGAACCATGCCGTATGCCACTTTGGGTCCCCATTGGGGAAAAAATTGGGGGGTCAATGTCTAAATAAATCCATTAAAAGATGTGCAGATATACCGTGGACAATCATCCATCTTTCCCCACTGTCCTTGCTCCCAGCCTTACTGGTTTTAGCCGACATTTTAAATTATGTTACTATTTGGCTATCTTGGTGTGTGCCTTTGAAATGCCACCCTGGAGAGGACTTACCAGTAAATCTTACGGAGCTCAACAGAAGGGGTTTTTACCCCTCCTCACCCCTCACCCTAATCTGCAAAACTCTGTCTTGTTCAGAATCTACAGGAAGCCCACCTTCGTCGCCAGTGAAAAGTACGCAGACGGAGAGTGATTTCAGCAAAGCGTACTTATTTCAATCCGGAACAAGACGACTTTGGCCGGCTCGCAGGCCGGCTTATATTCCCTCAGAACCCACCACCCAAAACACACCCCCACTTCCCGATAGGTTATTTACAGTGGCAGAGAGTCCCATTGGCTTCTCGGCCAGGAACCTAGCCCTCTGATTGGGGCGGGCTAGGATCCACCTGGTCCATTGTCTCTAGGAGCGAAGCTTGGGGTTTGTCTCTGGACAAGTCTGGACATGTCCGGACTTGTCAGGACTTGTTACACTACACCCACCTTTGATGCGAAGGGGAAACTGATTCCACTCAACAGGCTGCCAGCTCTGAGTTCGGAAATTCCTAGTGATTGGGGGGTAGAGCCTGGGGAGGGTGGGATTTAGGGAGGGAGAGGACCACAGCAGGGCACAATGCACCAGAGTGCAGTGTTCCCTCTAAGCTGAGTTAGTGTGAGCTAGCTCACAGTTTTTTAGCCTCCGGCTCACACATTTTTGTCTTCGCTCAGGAAGGATGGCCCCAGAGCAAAACTAATGTATGCCGCAGCCAAATGGCTCGCTGACATCTTTAATGCCAGTAGCTCACAAAGTGGAGTTTTTGCTCACAAGACTCCACAGCTTAGAGGGAGCACTGCTCCAAAGCAGCTGATCTCTGTCGTCTGGAGATGAGCTGTAATTCCAGGGGATCTCCAGGTCCCACCTGGAGGTTGGCAACAATAGATTGTTCTGAGATTGGTGTGCCTGGGTTGTTCCTTCTAAGTCCACTGAAGTCAGTTTGCTTGGAAGGGTGCATTTCTGTTCAGGGTCATACTCTCCAGGGTCTTTGGCCCTACCCAGCATTATGTCAGGGAAGCGCGTGGGGAGCGTGTAACTATTTAGGCCATCAGTGGGATAAAAAGCACAGGACATGATCAAGCTGTTTCCAGGGGGTCTGGCCTGCCAGATTCCTGTCTGCATCCCTACCTGGACCTAGGGTTGCTGTGTTCCCTCTAAGCTGAGTTAGTGTGAGCTAGCTCGCAGTTTTTTAGCCTCCAGTCTCTTCTTATGTTCTTATGAAGGCCTTGGCCTCTGTGTCCTGTTGTTGGCCATCCTGAAGAACTGGTTGGCCACCATGTGAGACAGGAGGCTGGACTAGATGGACCTCTGGTATGATCCAGCAGGGCTCTCTTCTTATGTTCTTATGAAGGCCTTGGCCTCTGTGTCCTGTTGTTGGCCATCCTGAAGAACTGGTTGGCCACCATGTGAGACAGGAGGCTGGACTAGATGGACCTCTGGTATGATCCAGCAGGGCTCTCTTCTTATGTTCTTATGAAGGCCTTGGCCTCTGTGTCCTGTTGTTGGCCATCCTGAAGAACTGGTTGGCCACCATGTGAGACAGGAGGCTGGACTAGATGGACCTCTGGTATGATCCAGCAGGGCTCTCTTCTTATGTTCTTATGAAGGCCTTGGCCTCTGTGTCCTGTTGTTGGCCATCCTGAAGAACTGGTTGGCCACCATGTGAGACAGGAGGCTGGACTAGATGGACCTCTGGTATGATCCAGCAGGGCTCTCTTCTTATGTTCTTATGAAGGCCTTGGCCTCTGTGTCCTGTTGTTGGCCATCCTGAAGAACTGGTTGGCCACCATGTGAGACAGGAGGCTGGACTAGATGGACCTCTGGTATGATCCAGCAGGGCTCTCTTCTTATGTTCTTATGAAGGCCTTGGCCTCTGTGTCCTGTTGTTGGCCATCCTGAAGAACTGGTTGGCCACCATGTGAGACAGGAGGCTGGACTAGATGGACCTCTGGTATGATCCAGCAGGGCTCTCTTCTTATGTTCTTATGAAGGCCTTGGCCTCTGTGTCCTGTTGTTGGCCATCCTGAAGAACTGGTTGGCCACCATGTGAGACAGGAGGCTGGACTAGATGGACCTCTGGTATGATCCAGCAGGGCTCTCTTCTTATGTTCTTATGAAGGCCTTGGCCTCTGTGTCCTGTTGTTGGCCATCCTGAAGAACTGGTTGGCCACCATGTGAGACAGGAGGCTGGACTAGATGGACCTCTGGTATGATCCAGCAGGGCTCTCTTCTTATGTTCTTATGAAGGCCTTGGCCTCTGTGTCCTGTTGTTGGCCATCCTGAAGAACTGGTTGGCCACCATGTGAGACAGGAGGCTGGACTAGATGGACCTCTGGTATGATCCAGCAGGGCTCTCTTCTTATGTTCTTATGAAGGCCTTGGCCTCTGTGTCCTGTTGTTGGCCATCCTGAAGAACTGGTTGGCCACCGTGTGAGACAGGAGGCTGGACTAGATGGACCTCTGGTATGATCCAGCAGGGCTCTCTTCTTATGTTCTTATGAAGGCCTCGGCCACTGTGTCCTGTTGTTGGCCATCCTGAAGAACTGGTTGGCCACCATGTGAGACAGGAGGCTGGACTAGATGGACCTCTGGTCTGATCCAGCAGGGCTCTCTTCTTATGTTCTTATGGAGATCACAAGCTTGAGTAATGTTATGGGGTTACCAAAAGGGTCACTAGCAATCCCTTGGACATTCAGCGGGGGAAAACAGCACTCGCAGGCTGAGCCGTATTGTTGTTATTGTCCCACGTGATCGGCGCTGCCCCCACCCCATCCGGGGGTGCAGTGCTTCAGGAAGCAGGCCTGTCTCCTGCGGGGGAGGAGGGGTCCCCCTTGCAAAGCTGTTTCCTCTCCAGCCCTGGAGGGTTTGCCTACGTCTGGGAGGAACTGAAACCGCTGGCGACTGTCCGCCTGTGTCCGGTTGGAGGGAGGGGGTGTTGTGGGTGGGCAAAAAGGATTTTGCAAGAGGAACTAGCAGCAGAGAGGAAAGTGAGAAACCCTCATCTTTGCCTGGCTTCTCGGAGTCCAGGATCTCCTAAGAACATCCCTCCCCCACACACACTTTCTTTGACAGAGCCATTTACCAGAATGCCTCTTCAGAAGACAGGTTGCCCTCCAATGCATAAGAAATGAATTAATTCAATTCCCAGGGCTCATATCAGCACACTGGGGGATACTCCCAGTGAATTGCTTAGGCTACAACAGGTGACTGGGTAATGCAATGATAGAGGAGGGGCTGGGGCTCAGTGGCAGAGCATTTGCCTTGCATTTGGAAGGTCCCAGGTTCAATCCCCAGCATGTCCAGTTAAAGGATCTGGTAGTACGTGATGGCCCTTGTTAGCCGAATTGCTTTATTTACAGCAATTGGCAATTTATAAATGGGTTCTTGCCAGTTTATACCAAGGTCCTGTTCCCACCAAGGGTTACCAGTAAAGGATTCGAGGCTGTTGTGGTTAAAATAGATGTCTTTTACTTTAAAATATATCTCATACAAACAATACTGATGCACTCACACATTCAAACAAGTTCCTAAGAATTACAGTAAGAAATAAGCACTTTTGCATTAGCAGGTAGGGGTGATGGTGGGCAATACTTATCTGTCTTGCAGCTTGGTTGTTCCAATGAAGAATGGAGGGGAAGAAATGGAAAACAAAGGAATTCACACACGACCAGAACTAGCCAGAACGTGTGGGTCTCTTGACTGCAGATCAAGAGATCAAAGTAGAGGCAAGTGTTGGGGATAGCAAGTGGGACTCAAGGGGAGTAAAAGCAGATAGGGGTTGATGTGGGGATTGCTAGCTAGGAAGGGCCAGGTGACTGGTTCTCTCCTTTTCTAGTGGGTTCAAGAGATGGGCGGTAACTGTGCCAACCTCTTGACCCACCTACCTGTTAGTCCGTCCGAAAAACAATCCTATTGGTTGCATGTGGGGAAGGGGAGGTTACCTAAAGGGGTGGCCAATATTGTAACCTAAAACCTTACTCAGAGTATGGCATCTGGACAGGTGTGAAACCTAGGCGTCAGGATGCTCCATTGTAGTGCTGATGAAGCAGGCCAGTCTCTTTGATAACCAAATGTCCATATGGCAGGAAATGCCAATGCAGGAACAAAGCAGGCGATGGGTAGTACGTGACTACAAACAGTTCTGCAATGGGGGCTGTTTCCTCATGAGGTTGTTGTTTTCATTGCTCACAATAATGGAGGTGTGTGCTTCTTCACCAGGCTGGGTCACTGTGCTGCTGAAACCTTATTCACATGTAAGGTATGTGCAGGCACCTTCTGTGTGTGGCATCACAACAGGTGACTTAAAGTGTACAGCTTTCTGAGCCTATGTGTGTTTGCACGGTCCATTGTGTGTAGCAATATATAGTCCATAAAGCAAATATCAAGCTTATTCTCTAACACCCTGACCTACAGATGCCAGTCTCCAGGTGAGACCTGGAGATCCTCTGGAATGTTACAGCTCATCTCCAGACTACAGAGATCAGTTCCCCTGCAGAAAATGGATGCTTTGGAGGGTTAACTGTATGGCGTTGTACCCCACTGTGGATCCTGTCCTCCCCAGGTTCAATCCTCAAATCTCAAGGAGCTTCCCAACCTGGAACTGGCAACCCTACCCCCCCATCCCCTGCTAGTTATTATTTATTACTTATCAATCATATGGCAGAGTTGCACACAGGAAGCATTTAATAGCAACGCCGTAGATGTTCCCATTTCCCAGGGGGTGCTGGGGCTGGGCCGGAGGCATTGTTATGCTAGGTTCTTAAAAGAACCAGGGCCCAGTGACATCATAGGGAGGAGCCAGTGACATCACAGGGAGGGGCCTCCATTGCCACTATCTATGGAGGTGGGGCCATGGGGGATTTAGGGAGGGGCTCCCCAGAAATTTAAGGGGGCCTGGGCAACCCCTAACAACACTCCTGGGCTGGGCCAAACCTAGGAAAAGGTGGAAGTTGGCCAGTGGTTAAAGTGGTATCTCGGCAGCCTCCTGCTGTGCCCTGTTTTTGAAATTCTCTTTTAGAATAGTCACTTTAAGATATGTAAATATACATAAAGGAGGTGGTGGCGGCTACAAGCATGGACAGCTTCAAGAGGGAATTAGATAAGCATCTGGAGCAGAGGTCCATCAGTGGCTATTAGCCACAAGGTATAGATAGGAACTCACAGGTTGGGGCAGGTGATGCTCTGTATTCTTGGTGCTTGGGGGGGGGCAACAGTGGGAGGGCTTCTAGTGCCCTGGCCCCACTGCTGGACCTCCTGATGGCACCTGGTGTTTTTGGCCACTGTGTGACAGTGTTGGACTAGATGGGCTCTGATCCAGCATGGGCTTCTCTTATGTTCTTATACCATGCGCATAGGACAAACGAATGGTCACAACATTGAGAGTAAGAAAAGCAACACAGAAAAGTCTGTAGGGGAACATTTTAAATGTTTTCCTGGGTGTTCATTTACAGGAGTCTTGTTTCTGCCTTATTCATAAGGTTGACTTAGTACTGATATTTACTCAATTATGGCATCACAAAGATGCCTATGTTTGGTAAATGCATGGCTGAAGTCTCCAAGCCAAGGCAGAATACAAAACAGTTGCTGTGCACTCCATTTCTGAACAATGTACATAGTTCAGAGTAGTAGGGTAGTAGCAATCTTCTTCTCATGTCAAACTCATATCCTAGCTGTTCTCTCAAGAGCAGTTTGTGTCAGAGCTCTCTCAGCTCCCACCTACCTCACAGGATGTCTGTTGTGGGGAGGGGAATTGAAAGGAGATTGTAAGCTGCTCTGAGACTTTGAGTAAAGTGTGGGTTATAAATCCAATCTCCTCCTCCTCCTCCTCCTCCTCCTTTTTCTTCCTGAGTCCCTCATGTGATTGTCAATATTGCCTGGCACTGGTTGCCCAGGGGAGGCTCAGCCCCCCCCTGCCAAATCTGGGATGTGTCTGAGCCCCTCAGCATCCCCAAAGTTTACACCTATGTATAATAGTATAAAATACATAACCAAGTTGATACAATGGGTATGCAGACCAATTGGGTAGTCTCCCTAAATGCTAATCTCTAAATCTTCCATCCACTGCTGGTGGCCAGGGTGGACATGGCAACCCTACCTTGACCTGGATAGGCCGGGCTTTCTTGATCTCGTCAGTTCTTGGAAGCTAAGCGGGGTCAGCCCTGATTAGTACTTGGAGGGGAGGCCACCAAGGAAGTCCAGGGTTGCTATGCAGAGGCATCATGCCGAGGCAGGCAAGGGCAAAACACTTCTGAAGGGCTCTTGCCTTGAAAACCCTGTGGGGGTGGCTAGACGTTGGCTGTGATTTGACAGCACTTTCCACCACTGCCAGCGATAGATGATGGGATAGACCTCGACCTAAGACTCCGGGGAGATGCTGCCCGCCAGAGCAGCAAATAATGACCTTCAGGGGTCATTTCGTAGAAAAAGAGGTGCAGGAGCTCATTAGCATAACTCATTAGCATAACGTATTTGCATATGCCACACCCCCTGACATCACCGGAAGTGTGCCAGAAGGCAACACCCACTGTTCAGGCTCCACTGGACTGTTTTGGATTGCTAGCTATTGGGGGTGGGGGGACGTGCAGATCTGTCCTCGCGGAGGAGGGAGAGCTTGTACCTGAATAAAACCTGGTCTTAAAGGTGCCACTGGACTGTTTTGGACCAGGAGGCTGGGGGGGGTGGGGCCCTCTGCAACTTACCTGGCTGCTTCTTGCTCTGACTGAGGGCTGCTGGGAGCAGGGGGTGGGGCTTGTTGCATGTGCCCTGGGTTCTTTACTGCAGGAGCTCCGCTTCTGTGCGCTCTTGCAGGAAATGACCCCTGCTGACCTTGATAATCAATTGTCTGCTTTAGGATAAGGCAGCTTTGGGTGTTCGTGTGCCCTGCCCATCTCTATCTCCTTCAAGGTTTCTTCTTCTGTGCTGATTATAAACTATTCCCCCCCCCTCTGCAACTTTAGCCTCTGGGAGTGCTTTGTCAAGGAGGAGATGGAGCAGAAGGGGGGGGGAGGGCGACACTTTAGCCCTTCCCTCCCCTGTCATTTTATCACTGGAAATACAAGAGATTGGATTTATACCCCGCCCTTCACTACCCGAAGGAGTCTCACTTGGAGTCTTAGAATGGCTTACAATCTCCTTTCCCTTCCCCTCCCCACAACAGATGCCCTGCGAGGTAGGTGGGGTTGAGAGAGCTCTTTCGAGAACTGCTCTCGAGAGAACAGCTCTGAGACATCTTGTGACTGACTCAAGGTGACACCAGCAGCTGCATGTGGAGGAGTGGGGAATCAAACCCGGTTCTCCCAGATTAGAGTCTGTGCTGTTAACCACTGCACCAAACTGGCTAGTCTTAAGGGAAATAGCTAGTCTTAGAGGAAAACTTATGGGTATTCACAACACACCCCCCCCACACCCCCAGGGTAAAAGTAGCTCAAAGGTGGTCTTCCTAGCCAAGAACACTGAGGGATGGTTGTCAGGATCCACAGCAAAACAATGAAGTACACGCTTCCAGGAAGGTTTTACTTTTATTGAAAAGTCATAGATGCAGTAAAATGAACACTGTTAGGAATGGTGGGTTACCTATGTGCATAATAGGATATAGGGCATTCGTATACACCCCCCCACGTAGTACCCAATTAGGTGGGTTCCCGCGCGCGGGCATTTGGCTGAGAACTAACGGCTGCAAAAGCAGGGTAGGTGAGAGCTTCCCACGACTTCTAGACACATCAACTCCTCCAGGGGCCTTGAGAGATATGCGTTGCAGCGAAGAGGCAATTAAGCACAAGGAAAGGAATGCACAGTAAAGAGATATAGACACCATATTCTTGGCAGCATTAACTGACAATGGTGAGGGAAAGTGTCTGTCAGACTCCTGGATAAATCAGTTCCCAATACCATTCACTCTGAAGAATAAGTTTATTGAGACATTGATAGGATCCAGCCTGTACAGTGGCTGCGTTAGAACTGAGGCTAAAGGCACGCAAGCAATATATTTACAGGGTTCAAGCAAAGGCCCTAAAAGGTTTGGAACCGATCACCCCTTGGGATTTCACCCACCAAATGTAACTGCCATCCATCCCCCTTTCAGTGCCATCCCTTCAACATGTAAGACAAAAGCAAGCATGGAAAGATGAGACTCAAGGACACTAAAAGTTCTCAGGAGAGATAAGGGGTCTGGCACATCAAAGCATCCTAGGAAGTGAAAGAGTTTTGGCTCTGCATTCTTCCACTCCCCCCCTCCCCGGTTACTATGGCGAAGGAACTGTAAAATGTAAAATGAACAGTGAGTTTGACAGTGTCTTCAAGTCACAGCTGACTTATGGCAACCCCGTAGGGTTTCCCAGGCAAGAGACATTCAGAAGTGGTTTGCCATTGCCTGCCTCTGGCTACGGTCACACACATTAAATAATCCCCTTTCAATCCACTTTCAATGGACTTTCCAACTGGATTTTGCCAGTTCACACAGTAAAATCCAATTGGAAAGTGCACTGAAAGTGGATGGAAAGTGGATTCTTTAATGTGTGTGACCACAGCCTCTGTGTCACAACCCTGTTATTCCTTGGAGGTCTCCCATCCGAATACCAGCCAGGGCCAACTCTGCTTTACTTATGAGATCTGACGAGATCGGGCTAGCCTGGGCTAAACAGGTCAGGGTGGGGGAAGCAAGGGTGGAAATGCCAACCACTTCTTCTTAAGGACCAAACTCTACAAGACATTGGAGTCCCATGCCTGAACATCCTTTCCTCTTAAAAAACTGCCAAGGGGTGTGCTGATCTGGATCGGGGCCATGTTACTAGGGGAAGGTGTTGTCTTTTTTAAACATCAACAACAAAAAACCTTTACCTGCCTGATTTATTGTCAGGAATGACCTGCTTTATACGCGCTTTATCAAGCCCGCTTCGTACTCGCACACGGGAACGTCCCTAATTCGATTTGTGCGCTGTTGGAGGGGTCCGTGTGA
The DNA here is from genome assembly GCF_001447785.1 of Gekko japonicus. Lineage (NCBI taxonomy): Eukaryota > Metazoa > Chordata > Lepidosauria > Squamata > Gekkonidae > Gekko > Gekko japonicus. The sequence continues at coordinate 577 of NW_015169924.1, read as the reverse complement.
CTCTCTCTTTCTGGAGTAATTACATTGTCCTTTTCTCTCTCTCTCTTCGCAGGAAGCGCCGCTACTGATGTACAAGGTGAGAGCTTTCAGCTAAGCAGCCACAAGGGCTGAAACACATTAGTTATCCTAAATGGGATCACACATAAATATGGAATATTTATTGCGCCTCCTTAATAATAAAGTAAGTTGCTGGTCATTGAGCCAGTCACAAAGGATCAGAACCAGGCCTCCCACCACAAGCATTGCAGGGATTGACTTTGTAGATGAACTAACAGGAGAAAGAAAATGCTCCAAACACTTAATGGTGACTGATTGTGATTCAGAAGGGACAGAGAGCAGGGACGGTCTTAGACAATGGTCCGCAGGGGCAGCTGCCCTGGCTGGGTCCCATGTTTCTGGGGGCCCCACGGCCCACAGCCATCCCTTTAGAGCAGGTTCTTGCTGCTGTTTGCACTTGCGCCATCCGGGGCTCCTGCAATCGGCTTCCAGAGGCAGTGGTGTCTCCTGCCTAGGGTAGCCTGTTTCCAGGGTTACGCAACAAACAAAAATACCATGGAAAATAACACTACATTATTAA
>NW_015169923.1:78544-87559 GCF_001447785.1 Gekko japonicus | reverse complement strand
CCTTTCAGTGAGCAGATCACTCTGCCAGTTGTCTGTTCCAATTAAGTAGGGCAAGCACAGAAATGAGTGAGTTCCATTTAGGGATGGGACCTGGGGACCCTCTCGAATTACACCTCGAATTACACTACAGAGGCCCTTTTCACATTACTATATTACATATTACTATATCACATATTAGGAGCTGCGGTGGGTCAAGTGGTTAAGACACTGAACTGCAGGCTGTGGAAGGTCGGTAGTTCAGCAGTTCGAGACCCGGGGTGCCGCATGACGGAGTGAGCTCCAGTCTCTAGTTCCAGCTCCTGCCAACCTAGCAGTTTGAAAGCAAGAAATTGCAGGTAGATAAATAGGTACCACTTTGGTGGGAAGGTAACAGCATTCCGTGCACCTTGGTGTTTAGTCATGCTGGCCACATGACCACGGAAACATCTTCGGACAGCGCTGGCTCTTCGGCTTTGAAACGGAGATGAGCACCGCAACCCTAGAGTCGGATTCGACTGGCTTTCGAGCAAGGGAACCTTTACCTTTTTATATTACATATTACACCTCGAATTACACTACAGAGGCCCTTTTCACATTACTATTCTAAACTGGATGTTATTTGTTGTTGGCCTGGGGGTTTCATACAGCAAATTTCCTTTCATTTATGAGCCATCTCTGAAGTGCTATGATCATTTCAAACAGTGCCCCTTTCCCCCCACCCCTTTTCACCATGTGATCTTCTTCAGACTTTTTTTAATGCTCTAATATGAGCTCTATAGTGCTAAGCCAATATAGGACTTCAGTGCCAGAGCAACACCATTGAGATGCCTTGACTCCATGGAGTCAGTGGAGCCAAGGCCTCTCAATGGTGCTGCTATAACACTGAAGTGCTATACTGGTTTAGTACTATAGCACTTAATTTAGAACATTTTTTTTTAAGTCCGAGGAAGATCGAGTGGTGAAAAAGGGCAGGGAAAAAAAACAGCATTGTAGGAAGCACTATGGACATTTTAAACAGCACACCACAGTGATTCAGAAACACAACAGAGGGGTAGAAAATGGAAGAAAGCAGTTTCCCTCAAAAGTGGCTCAACCACACTTTGCTAACACAAACAGATTTGTATGAACAGGTAAAGAAATTCCGCCAGCAGCCAGTTACTTAAATGGGTCTGTCTGGAATGACAGAAAAAAATCCATTAGCAACCAGTCACTAAAATGGTATACAGAGGCAGTTTGAAAAGGGTCAGAGATCAGTTCCCCTGGAGAAAACGGATACTCTGGAGGGTGGACTCTATGGCATTGCACCCCACTGAGGGCCCTGTCCTCCCCAGTCTCCATCCTCAAATCTCCAGGAGTTTTCCAACCTGGATCTGGCAACCCTACCTCCCCATTGCCCAGTGTTTGCTGGGGGGGGGATGACACCTGGCAATCCTATTTCGATCCCACAGGAAGCACTCCAGTCTTGCAGAGCTACTGATGGTAGCACATTCATCCCCAAGTTGTACAATTAAATCCATGGACTGGATGCAAGAAAGACATGAAGCAGTAATAATGAAGGAAGATAAATATATTGTTTCTGAGAGATGGGATACAAAACAGAGAGACAGGGTATGAAAATTTCCCATTTTGCAAAGAAATGCATGGATGAATTGTGACATACATCAAAACATCAATTCTCTATTAATTGCTGGGGAGCAGATTTATCTTGATCCTGTTCTGCTGAAGTAATCGAGGTTGCTTAGGTGTTAATTCACAATGGGATAGTGGAGAAGCAGATTGACTCTTTACATTTCCTCTGGAAAAGGATGCTTTAGGTCCTTTCTACACTTGGATGTCATCCCTGGTTTTATTAGAGTTCAAATCGGGACACAATACCTTGCATTTATCCCTGGTTATAACAGCATCCGTTTATCCCGGGACAAGTGTTGGGCAAAACCGGGGTGATCTCAATGTAATGTGGAAACAAAAAATACCCTGAGATAATTACAGGGGTGAACTCACGTGTAGTGTAGAATATAAGTTTGGGGACAGGGTTGAACCAGGATTTAAGGTCTAATGTGGAAAGGACCATAATACTGTGTTTATAATGCAATTTGGCAGTAGCACTTCTCTGTTCTCCCTTTGTTTTCCCTGTCTGTCTTCGCAAAGTGATCTTCGCTAAATCCTCTGGCCTTTACTCAATGGCAGGAAAAGGCAGATCATGCATGACAACGATCTCAACATTTTACCTTAATTATTAGGGACTGATCCTGTCATCTGTCATGATAGTCACTGTGATCACAGATCTTGTAAAATCAACCCTTCAGCTTTGGGGCTTGATGACTGGTTTTACCAAATGTACAATGACAATATCTTAGCATAAAATATGGGTAAATAAACTCTGAACCATCCGTTCTTCACATGTCAAATCTGCATTGGTATCTTCCGCTGCTTTGGCAACGCTTCTGCTCCGTCTCAAAAAAAGATGTCTACATCTCTTTTGGATTTGCTCTCCTACTGTACTGGTATAATTTCTGCTGTCTACGTTATTTTACTGCCCTATGGTTTCACAGGGCTAACCATTCAGAAACCTGGAAAGATCTAATAAGCAACCCCATGCAAATTTCCTCAAAAGTGTCCCATGGAACATAGTGTGACCTACTTCAAAGTCAATGTGCATAGGTATTATGTGAGTCCAGTAACTATATGGCAAGATGACAAGTGCAAGAGACTGCCTCCAGTGGAAGAGTGGTGTTCCATTAGTAGAAGATTCCTTGTGCTGGAGGAAGGTTCTTTGTCCCAAGGACAACATGAACATTAGGGGACTTAAACCTTTAGATCAAACCATATGGGCATAAGTTCAGGTCCCTGGACTTAACCGGAGGGCCCTTTTGTGGCCTGCAAGGGTTGGGGCAAGGAGCCGGGGCTGGGTGCCATTCCCCAAGTGCTCAGTCTTCATCCAGGGGGCTGTGCAGCTTTCATGGGCCCTGTGGCCTGCTCTCCAGCCATCCAATCAAGAAGCTGGCTGGATGGGCCTTGGTGAAAGGCCTGGGTGGGAGGACCTCAGATGGCTACTTCCCTCTTTGGTCCAGTGTGGCAGCCTCATTCTGTCTACCAGGAGTAGACCTTTGGGGAACTAGGAAGTGAGGAAGTAGACCATACAAGAGTAAGAGGAGACAGTGTGTAGCAGCAGGCCTTTTAGCCTTTCAGCAGTGGCGACAGTGAAGCAGCCATTGGATCCAGTGATGGTATCAGGGGGCAGTAGTGCTGGGGCCTTCTGCCTTTGTCTCCCCCCACTGGCTTAACCAACAGCCCCTTTCAGGGATCAAAGGGTTTGTGCCAGTTTTTCTGGAGGTGTGGGCACCCAACTTCAACTCCCACTGCAGAGCGGTGGCATTGTCTAGCTTGCCCTACGCTGCCCTTACTCCCACACCTGCATTAGCTTTCAAAGGGCTGAATCACGGGCCTTGTGGCTGGACAACCCCCCAGCCTTCTGGCACTCTCCCCTACCTTTTTGCGGGTGCTGTTCAGGCTGCAGGGACCGCTTCAGTACATCCCACACATCACCATCAGGAAATCATATACAGACAAATAATTTCAAAAGAGTTGGAGACATTAGAGAAGGGCAGGTGACTGAAATTTTAATCAACTGCTTTTCAAGGGCTAGGATGGTTCCTGCCAATTTATTCTTGTAACTCTGCCTTGATGTTGGAATGCGGAGGGTGCAGCTGTCTGTTTCACAGGGCTAACCATTCAGAAACCTGGAAAAATCTAATAAGCAACCCCATGCAAATTTCCTCAAAAGTGTCCCATGGAACATAGTGTGACCTACTTCAAAGTCAATGTGCATAGGTATTAAGTAAGTCCAGTAACTATATGGCAAGATGACAAGTGCAAGAGACTGCCTCCAGTGGAAGAGTGGTGTTCCATTAGTAGAAGATTCCTTGTGCTGGAGGAAGGTTCTTTGTCCCAAGGACAACATGAACATTAGGGAACTTAAACCTTTAGATCAAACCATATGGGCATACGTTCAGGTGCCTGGACTTAACCGGAGTGCCCTTTTGTGGCCTGCAAGGGTTGGGACAAGGAGCTGGGGCTGGGTTCCATTCCCCAAGTGCTCAGTCTTCATTCAGGGGGCTGTGCAGCTTTCATGGGCCCTGTGGCCTGCTCTCCAGCCATCCAATCAAGAAGCTGGCTGGATGGGCCTTGGTGAAAGGCCTGGGTGGGAGGACCTCAGATGGCTACTTCCCTCTTTGGTTCCCTCATTCTGTCTACCAGGAGTAGATCTTTGGGGAACTAGGAAGTGAGGAAGTAGACCATACAAGAATAAGAGGAGACAGTGTGTAGCAGCAGGCCTTTTAGCCTTTCAGCAGTGGTGACAGTGAAGCAGCCATGGGATCCAGTGGTGGTATCAGGGGGCAGTAGTGTTGGGGCCTTCTGCCTTTGTCTCCCCCCACTGGCTTAACCAACAGCCCCTTTCAGGGATCAAAGGGCCTGTGCCAGTTTTTCTGGAGGTGTGGGCACCCAACTTCAAGTCCCACTGCAGAGCAGTGGCATTGTCTAGCTTGCACTACGCTGCCCCTACTCCCACACCTGCATTAGCTTTCAAAGAGCTGAATCATGGGGCTTGTGGCTGGACAACCCCCCAGACTTCTTGCACTCTCCCCTACCTTTTTGCAGATGCTGTTCAGGCTTCAGTACATCCCACACATCACCATCAGAAAATCATATACAGACAAATAATTTCAAAAGAGTTGGAGACATGAGAGAAGGGCAGGTGACTGAAATTTTAATCAACTGCTTTTCAAGGGCTAGGATGGTTCCTGCCAATTTATTCTTGTAACTCTGCCTTGATGTTGGAATACGGAGGGTGCAGCTGTCTACCTGTTTGTGAAGATGCCATTCAAGGAGCCTAGGAGTGCTCAGCACCAGGCACTTCAACCGCCCTGTACAAGAGGTAGGATAGGCCAGGACTGGAGCTCTTGGGCTTCACATGTAACAAGCAGGTGCACACCCCCTAGGGCAGCAGCTAAGAATGTGAGCATGAACCCCCTGCCAGCAGAAGGGGAAAGCAGCACCAGCAACCTGCAGGGCCTTCCCAGACTCTGGAATGTTTGGTGGATCAGGTAGAACTGCTGGGGTTGCTAACCCCAGCTTCCTCCAGGCCTGCACCCAACGTGTCTCAGCTTTGGACCCACAACATGCTCCCGGCAGCTCTGGACTGGGAGCCAAGGCTTCAGTGAAGTGCCAGTGCCAGTCTAGGTCTCCTTCCAGCAGTTCCAGTGCTTCAAGCTGCTGGGAGAGGGCCCCACCTGCCAAGACCGGGTCATGAAATGCAATTGGTGTCACAAACAGAAGAAAGCTTCTCATGGCCAGGAGAAGTCAGACAGCATTGGAGCATTTGGTGAGTCTTATTCATTGTATGATTCTCTGAGGAACTGGGTGATTACTGGTTGGCATCTGCCAACATGCCATGTTTGCCCACTTGGGAGTTAAAGTAGAAAGCAAAGGGGAAGAATGAACTTCTCCCCTTCCTTGATCTCATGGAGAGTTGTAATCCTTTCCTCCAGGCTTTGAACCTTCTTCTCTAAGAGTCCTATCAACTTGTACTTCTGACAAGTGTAGTCCATTGTAACCACATGTGTCTGTTAGTTTTTATTAAGGCAGATGGAACATCTTCCATCAGTGGCAGTCTCCTTGCATTCCAGAATGTCTTCTTCCTTGGCTCTTTGGACCCAGCCAGAAATCTTCTGCCAGAAATCATAGTGATGGAACATACCTCTTCTGCACCTTACAGTCCCACCATTAGTGGATGGGAATTTTTGGATCCAACCCATTGATTTCTGTGAGTTGACATACAAGTTAGTGCTTTGTTATATTGTAGCTATCATCTTTATTTTGTGGAAACTAGAGATGTAAAATTTCTGGAAATTTTGAAGCCATGGAAAAAATGTTTTCCCCCCAGAAAAAAATGGAAAATTGAGGAAAAATTGAAATATATGGAATATTTATAGTCCTATCAAACCTAACGTAACTATACTGCTTTAACAACATATATGCATTGTTTATAACTTACTTAGCATATAACATTGCAATATTTGACATATTTATGGAATTTAAAAGTTACAAATTACATCCTTTTCTATAAGCAAAATTGCAAATATACCCAATATCCAAAACTGAAAGCTGATGCATCCTGTGCTATCATGGCACTTGTAGCTTAACTTTTCTACCTGGTTAGAGAGAGCTCAGTTTTCCGTTTCAGAGTTTTTCTCTGAGGCTTTGGTTCAGTTTCTGTTCTACCTCCTTCTGATCTGTTTTGCCTCCAGCAAGGTAGGACAACAAGCTACTTGTTACCCAGTCCATGTGTCCCAACGGTTTGAGGGAGAGGTGAATAGGTCAACCACAAGGTCAACCACAAGTCAGGTCAAAAGGAAAACAGAAGGTATGCAACAGCTGAAAATCAATGAGAGCCCTGCATGCTGCCCTCATTAAGGCCGCTTTCAGACTGGCAGTTTGCAGCACTAGGGAGTTGCATCAAAGAAGACCTGGAACAGACCCAGAACGGCTTGGTCATGGTATTCCTGTTCACACTGCAGCAAATGAAGCGGGAGGATACTGTGGAGGAAGCGCAAGAGAGCGTTTGCACTGTTGGCCCGCCCCTGGCGGGCTGTTAGCGGCTGTTTCTGCGCTCTGCTGCATGCGCCTATGTGCATGGGCGCCTGCTGCGGAAACAGCGAGTGCCTATTATCAATGACTGCGGGTTGTTCCCGCCTTACAGCGCCTGCATTCACACGTTAGGGAACTGGAATCAACCCGCTCTCCACACTATTTGCTACCACTTCCACAAGGTATTTTTAAAACTCGAGAGGGAAGCGGTACAAGATGGCTTGAGTACGGCTGGAAGACGCTGGACAGCTGTGCCTGTGTGAACCCACCCCTTTAATCCACTAGTGAAACGCCCCTGAAACGTTTGGCTGTCGGGCCAAACTGCCAGTCTGAACATGGCCTAAGATTAGGTATCCTAGGTGCAGAAATACATCTTGGATTTAAGAGCTGTCTATGTCTACAGCATACCCACCTTGTTGTTAAAAGCATTTCACTCATTCTAAAACAGAAAATATTTCATAGGAGTTTTTCCCCCCAGTACTGCCCAAAATTTGTAGTTTTTCTGTTGGAAAAATGGGGGGGGGGGGAAGAGGGCCTTCCTGGGCCTTCACATCCCTAGTGGAAACCCTTGGAACAATCTTGGGTTGGGACCTAGTCACAACACTGTAGTGTGTTGTGTATCTCCACACAATTCATCATGATGTGGAGAATTTCCATGCCAGATATATCTGCTGGAAACAAACAAACCCAGAAACATTCCATATCAAGCAGAAATGTAAAAAAGTCATCTCTACTTGATGTAGTAACACCATACATTGTGACAGGATTGGCTAATTTGCCTTGTACTCAACCTGCAGTACATGTTTTTATTAATGCCTTTTCTGAGCGTTAAATACAAGTTTTAGACAAGGCTTCTGCATGCAGATGTATTATTAAGCTAGTCCCATGTTTTGATCAGATGCATCTGAAGATCTCTTTTTACTAAAGAACTTTCTTCTGCAGTAGCAAATGTTTTTGCAATTATATTCCTATATTCCATGGTATATAGAGAAGGTATGGAATAGGTAATATATGACTGGGGTCATTCAGAACTCATGGGAATATATTCTGTAGAAATCATATTTATTCTCCTAGCCAATGCCAAGTGTCATTAAACATTACTGATGTAAAATGTAAATAGCACATTTTCCACAATCTGTGATAGGTTTTACATCTGTAGCCATTAATTCTGAATCAAGGCAATAACTCTAAAATATTTCCATTAGTATCTATTCATAAGTAGCCCATTACACAGGAAATCTGGGGTTTGGGATTTCTTCTGTAATGCCAAACTTAAGAAAATTATCCTTTTGGCAGTCTTCATGGGCAAACATTCACTCCAGCCTTACATGAATAATTCTATCAGTAAATGAACTGTGTCTTTTTTTAAAATAAAAATATAAACCAAGCAATAATTCCTATATTTAGCAATCCCAGAACATCAGACAATTTAATACAACTCAAAGTCAAAGCCACCTAGGACTTCCCAGAGAAGGGCAAAAGAGGAAGTATGAGTGACCTGCACTTCCTGTCCTTATGCAGATACCAAAGGCAGCATCATTTTCTCCTGGGGAGGGGGGGGTCACTTGCCTTTTAATTCAAACAGATCCAATCCAGAGCAAGAGCATGCTGTTTTGGCTTTTCCTTCAGTTGTAAAAATGTTTTATGCTTGCATTATTTAGGAGGATAAAGGACAAGAAGTATGGCCTTGAGTATATAAAATACCATATGAGCTCTTTAATAAAGAAAGTGCGGTATAAATTGCATGGCTGTCAAAAATACTTTAGCAGCAGTTCATTCACAGCAGAACTATATAAGGTAATTTTCAGTGATATGTAAGGTATTTAGATTTTTCTATGCAAAGTTGTTGTGATTTATGACTGCAAATGGTTTTTGGAATACATTCTGCTCTACAGCATAATTTTAATGAGATTATAGTCAGTATGTCCTTGAGTTCCCTGTGGGTACTGAGCTATCTCTCAGCACAATTTTGCCCAGTGACTACATGTATATTTTGACATCCTTACTATCACTTATGAACAAGGACATTACAATATTCTGACATCATCCCCTAAGGTCTCGCCTGAGGAGGAAGGAAGAATATTGCTGTTCCAGAAATGTTACTTTGCTGGTAAGAGCTAAAACTGCTTACAGTTCAACTATGGCTGATTAAATGATCAGGTGAAAGATATTCTCTGTTCCATAAATGGACATTGCTATAGTTCAAAGTGAAATACATTGCTGCCTGTTAGCTATGCACTTAATCAATGTAAAGAATCTGTTTTGCATTATAACTACCCCACTGCCAGTTTTTTTTTTGGGGGGGGCTGGGGGTTGCTCATATTTATTTTGTGATGAACTAGTTAAGGTCTGACACAGAAAAGACTTTAAGATAGGCAAGAAGGGAAA
>NW_015169923.1:72903-78290 GCF_001447785.1 Gekko japonicus | reverse complement strand
AAAAGTGATGGGAAATCATATAATTAGCCATTGGGCTTTTATTACATTCCTTCTGTCTGTGGTGATCTTATAACTTACTGCCTCAGGTGCTGCCGCTAGAACTTGTGTGCTGAGAGCTGCAGGGTATATAAATATTTTTAAATTAATTAAATATCATCAGGTCTAAAAACCCATGGCTGCACAAGCTTGGAAATGATATCTGTACATACAGAGGAACAACGGGCATGCAAACTAGGCTCTCTGAAAATTTTACTGCATCTACTTGCACACTTGAACAGGAAACGCACTTTTCAGTTTACTACTGGCTTGCTTGTTTGGCCATAGAAGTGGCTAGAGAAACTTCACTGGCTGGCTGATCCTGTTGGACCAGAGACAATGGGTTGAAATTAAATCAGAAGAGTTTTCGGCTGAACATTAGGAAGAATGTCCTGACAGAGCGGTTCCTCGGTGGAACAGGCTTCCTTGGGAGATGGTGGGCTCTCTTTGGAGGTTTTCAAATAGAGGCTAGATGGCTATCTGTCAGCAATGCTGATTTTGTGAACTTAGGCAGATTATAAGAGGGACGGCAGGGAGGACTGCATCAGTGCTTAGTTCTTGTGGCCCTTCTTACATGCCCAGGGAAATGCTGATTGCCACTTTGGGGTCAGGGAGCAATTTTTCTCCAGGCCAGTTTGGCTGGAGATCCTGGAGGTTTTTTGTCATCTTCTGGACATGGAACAGCAGTCACTGTGAGTGCAGGGGTGAGGAATTTGTGCAGGGGGTTGGACTAGATGACCCTGGAGGTCCCTTCCAACGTTATGATTCTGTGAAGTGTGGTCCCATATGTGCATGGTAGGTTTCAAAAACTGCAACTGATGCACCTAGGCTATGTTTATGGCAATGCAGGTTGTGTTACAAGGACTGGATATCCAACCAATGTTTCTGGAGGCAATTAGTGAAGCAAATGGGGAGCTCAAAACTAATAATTACTTTAGGGCCTCTGGGTAATGGCAGGAGGTAATTATTTTCAATATCAGCATACGGCTTCTCAGATTATAGATGGAATGCTACTGCCGAGCTCCAGGAAGGCATGCAGTGCCATTGCCGACAGAGATGTGAAGAAACTCAGGAGTGTATTTCATACCATCAAAGAAAGTAAATTCACATAAAATAAGCTAATTTGAAAAGCAATCTTTAATTTCAACAGGTCAAGAGGGATGCAGTATAAGGAGGAAAGCTGGGTTTCTTTAAAGCTGTTTTTACTTGAACCAAAGCTGATTATGAAAACAAGAGTCATTAAGGTATGGATGGTAAACATCTGGTTATATGGCAGATGGGCAATTCAGCTATCAATGCATCCAACTGTTAAGTGAACGGGCTGATTTAATGCAGAAAGTATGGATTTCCTGCCCTTGTTCATTTGCAGATTGTTGAAATACTTATTTAGATGAAATAGAGCTTTTCAACAATTTGACGTTTTTAATGTTTACATGGTCTTTCCTCTCTTCCTCCTCAGGGCACACCTTCCCTGTGCTTTGTTCCAGCCCCTTTGCTAAAACAAAGAAAGATGAGTCACTGTGTAGGCACAAGAGTAAAACATTCATGTGGATTTTCTATTAAAGCACTGTCAAGGCAAATTCATGCCTTGAATAACTTTCCTGATTTCTATGGAATCACATGGCAAATTTGCTAGGAACCATGATGTGCAACACAAAAGGAAATAATCATGCATGACAGTGACTTAGAATAAAGTTAGAATCATATATAAAGGATACAGTACTCTTTGAACCTTCAGAAGTTGGATCTACAAAGATAAACCAGGAAGGGTTACTCTGGGAAGGAAAATCGACACTAAAAAGCAATTATCAAACTCACTCAAGAACTCCTTTTGAATTCCCATCATCTTGTAACTCCTGCATGGATTTTTAAAAAACATTTTTTGATTGATCACATTTTTTTAAATTTCTCTAATTTTGTAAAGAAAATGTTGGCAGGTTAAATTGTACAGGAACAGAGAGATGAGACTAAAGTTCTTAATTCAATCTTTTGTTACACTTGAAATCAGAAGGGATTTCCTGACAGTGTAACAAGGAGCAGGCTGTTACTATGTCTCAGCAGATTATCCTACCCACATATTCCTTTTTGGGGTGTTACACTTTTGTTTGGCTTTGGAGGCTACGCTGTCACTAATAGCTCATTTCCCCCTGTGTGCCATGGAGAGCAAAGCAATTGTTTATGTAATACTAACGTTGAATTCAGTTTCATTGATTTTCATTGACTGTTGCATCTATTATTTGTGTAATATCAGTATTAGGATTTGAACATATCCATGACCTACAAATCTGCCTTATACCTGATCGAACCAATTACGCCAGTACTGTCTACCCTGAATGGCAGTGGTTCTCCACTGTCTCAGAATTTCTCAGGCTAGCTGAGATACTTTTAAACTGGAGATTGAACTAGGTTCTCCTATAAGTAAAATGTATTCATTGTTGGGCTCTCCAATGTGTTTTTCTTCCTTCATATTGGCTCCAAAGGTTAGATAGTGAAAAGCTGACATAGATCATTTGGGTGAACAGCAATGTAGATTGTGATAGGATCTCTCTCCAAAAACAGTCACATATGAAGAATGATTTAACAAACAGTTCAGAGTAAATACACACTAATCACATGAAGATTTTCATCCTATCTTAATAGCTTCTGTACATCAATTCTTAGAAGTAAAATAGGTCATAGCATCCCAATCCACAGCTTGAATTAGCCGGGGTCTCGGGATGGAGGTTTGCTTTCAGTAACAAAGCAAGATGTTTTTCAAGTACTGACTTCCTAGTGTTGACCTTTGATACATCTGCTCAATTTCAAAAGAAATGCCTGGTTATTCATTCCTTTTGTGGATTAAAATATTATTAGAGATATGAATATTAGTTGATGAATGTAGCATAGTTATTGTAACCACTAGAAGGCTGGCCAAGGAAACATGGGGACTTCCTTGGAGGTTTGTTTGCTTCTCCATCTAGCTGAACAAGAAAAAGAAGAAGCAAACAACAGAGACAGCAAGGAAGTTGAAAAGCCAGACAACTAACTTCCTTTCCCCTCTAATATTGCAGACAATAAAACTGAGCTGAATTGAATCTAGCCAGAAAAGGCAAGACTGCGACAGCAATGGTGAATGGATAACAGCATTCCCTTTCTGGGGGAAAATGGGACCAGTACATGCTTGTGGACTTTTCTGAGCTGGGGACCTCTACAGCCACTTAAATTCTTCTGTTTATACAGTGCCTAATTAAGAACACAAGAAAAGCCCTCAGCATTAATCTTGTTCATCATCCTCTTTCCAACAGGGGTAGCCAAATGTTTAAGTTTAGAACTTGAGGGCACCCAATGAAACTGATGGACAAAGTAATATTGCATACTTTACTTATGGAATTTATACCCAGAAGATATATTGGTAGTTGCTAGACAGATTTAAAAGAGGATTAGGAGAATAAGGCCATTCATAGCTGTAAATGGAATCTCTGTGCTTAGAGATAAACTTTGAATACCAAAGGAGGCAACACTGAGAGGAAGCTTTGGCCTCTGTCCTAACTTAGAATCATAGAGTTGGAAGGGATCTCCAGGGTCATCTAGTCCAATCCCCTGTGCAATGCAGTAAATTCACAAATACCTCCCCCTCCACACCCCCAGTTACCCTGGGTTCCATGCCCAGAAGATGACAAAAATCCTCCAGGATCCCTGGCCAAACTGGCCTGGAGAAAATTTGCTTCCTGACCCCAGAGTGGTGATCAGCATTTCCCTGGGTGTGTAAGAAAGGGCCAAAAAGAACTAAGCACTGATGCAAGCCTTCCTGCCCTTCCTCTTATGATAAAAAACCCCTTTTTTCTTCACTTGCTTAGATGATCTAGACCCAACAGAGAAAAATGCAGATCCAGGGAGGAAACCTTATTCTAGTTTGCAAGGGGCTGAGAGAGGCTCCAGTGGTGGAATGAAGGGACCAGCACATCATCCATGTGCCGGAAACTGCAGCAGAGGCCAAAGCTAGAAGGATCCAGGGGCTTCCTTTAGTGGGTATCTGGTTGGTACTATGTGGGGTTACTAATTCTGGCATGACAAATTCCTGGAGATCTGGGGGCAGTGCCTGGGGAAGTGGTTTTTGGAGAAGGAACTCGGCTGGGATGTCATGCCCTGGACTCTGCCCTTTGAAGCTGCCATTTTCTCCAACAGAACTGACCTCTGTAGTTTTACTCTAGAGATTAGTTATCATTCCAAGAGAACTCCATAGCCCACCTTGAGGTGATAACCAATGTTCCTTCTAAGCTGTGGAATCTTGTGAGTCAAAATTCTACTTTGTGAGCTACTGGCACTAAAGTTGTGAGCGAGCGATTTGGCTGCTGCATAAATTAGTTTGCTCTGGAGCCCTCCTTCCTGAGCTAAGGCAAAAATGTGTGAGCCAGAGGCTAAGAAACTGTGAGCTAGCTCACACTGACTCAGCTTAGAGGGAACACTGGTGATAACCCTACTACTGTGGGAAATAAGATGTTGGACTAGATGGAGCATGAATGCAACAGCTTTTCCCAGTTGACTGACCCCTCCCCATCAACTGTTATTCATAAATAAAGTGCCCATGAACATAGACCTATTTTCAAAGAGAAGCTATCATAGGAGACCTTTTAAAATACATGTAAGCCACTGGCATGAGTGGTTTTGACTGAGCAGTCATATGGCTCTTGATGAACCGCACTGTAAACTACCGTAAAACATGCTGCTGGAAAACAACGGCTTCATTAAAAAAAAAAGTGAGTTTCTCTTCATTTCAACAGTCTTTTGAACTTTATACAAAGCTAGTTCTATAATATAATAAGCAAAACTAAAAACAACATTTTTCAGTCTTTATGTTAGTGAAGATGTTATCCTAAAAAGCATTCTTATGGGGGGAAATGAAGGGAAAATGTGACTGTTCTGCTGCAATAAATAAATAAATAAATAAATATTTATTAGACTCAATTTTTATACCAGCCTTCCCTGTAAACAGGGCTCAGGACAGTGTACAACAATAGATAACCACATTTGTATTAATATTAAAACATTAAAATTACAGTTAAATTACAGTAGTCAACTTAACTAGATGGTGATCAAAATGTCTGGTTGAGCCACCACCTTGTAGAAGGGGGGGGGCAAGGGGTAAGAGTGCCAGCCAGATGGGTGACGTTACTGTCCTCAACCAATCGCTCGTTCCAAAAGGTGACTCATATGACTTGACTTGACATATGAATAATACAAATTAGGCAATTAAAAACACCTCAAAGTCTGATGGAGATGGTGAAAACTATTGTATAATTATAATTTCTTCCCCGACAGTTTCTAGATATGACTTGCAGACACCAACCCAGATGTATTTCAAGGCACTGCCC
>NW_015169923.1:69193-72305 GCF_001447785.1 Gekko japonicus | reverse complement strand
ATCAATGAGAGCGATTAAAACTCGCATATTAGAACATAAATCCAAAATTAAACATGCACATTTGGAAGCTCTCCTCGTAGACCATTTTGTTTCCAAAGGACATAGATATGATGACTTTAAATTTGTAGTTCTAGAAGTCATTAAATCTAGCAAATATGACAGGAAGGATATACGAAAGGTCCTTTTGAAAAGAGAAGCATTCTGGATATACAGACTAAACACCATATATCCACATGGTCTGAATGCCTCTTTAGATCTGAGTTGTTTCCTATGACTCTTTTTCCTTAGTGTTTCAATGTTAGGACACCCAGCCATTGTTCAGTTTTTATGTAAGTTGATTCTGGAGCAATCCATGATGGTGTGAACTCAGTATAAGTTAGGAACCACCAACACCTGGTTAACACATAAGCTTTATTTCGTCTGAGAGAAATTTTCTTCATTACTTGTGCAATGAAGTAAGTAGGTTTGAACATTTTTGTTTTTGTATAAGCTTTGGCTTTATATAATTATGCGTAGTTAGCCTGTCTGGTTTCATTGCTTTGCTATGTTTTTTATAGAAACTGTTATTGAACTCCATGTGAATTGGGTAGCTTTTCTATTGAAGTGCAATTTTCCACACATCATCTAGTAAGGTTTTGTACCAACTTTATTTTAAATTTTGTTGTACAATTACCTAAGATGTAAGTACTAATGTTCATATGTATTATATCATGTATAAGCTTATAGATTCTTGGTCAGAAGAAGACGTTTGCCGAAACGGCATCGCATTCCGGAGACCACTGTTCCGCCGTTGTTGTTCTCTTCTATCTTATGTAACTGGAATTACAATTTGAATGTATTAGTATCACTTTTGTAATTTTCATATTTATAACATTGCTGCTATCGTTAAAGAAACATTGAGCACATTTTACACAGTTCCTGTGGCTCTATCTTTTCATGTCTACGGACTGTGACCATATTTGTCTTTGTACATACAGAAAGTAGGTTTGCCAAGCTGGCACCAGCAGGAGACAAAAGAGATATGGGGTGGGGGAGCTGCCAACTATGTCATGACATCACTTCCATGGAAAACCTGGAAGGGATGTCAATAAAACCATCAACTTTTTGGCAATTCCTAGAGAGGACTGATATCATTTCTGCATTTTCCCAGATGTGATGTCATGCTTTTTGGCTGGCAGCCATTTTTTGTTTATTTTTCTCCTGCCACTGCTCAGGACAGGGAATCCCTTTCCCCCGCTGGGGGCTTGGCGGTCCCAGCACAGAGTGCTCAGGGGCCCCCTTTCCTCACCACTAGGCCCTCTGCTTGTACTTCCCTTCCTGTCTGCCCATCCACTCAGTGCCCCCAGTCTGTGCTCCCCCACCTGCTTACAAACCTTCCCACAACTCGTGCTCACAGTCACATGCACGACCTGTTGCCCTTTTGTTGACAGTGTGGGTTAGTGTGTGCAGCTGGAAGTACTGCCTGCATGTCCACCAAAAGCACTACCACCACTGTGCTTCACACCTGCACACCTTTCCATGGTGGTGCTGGGCAGCATGAACAGCAAAGTGCTTGTGTGTGGAGGGGGAAGGGCACATCGGAGGGTGGCAGAGGAGGAGTGTGTGGGGTGTGTGTGTGTGCGTCAGTGGCTGTGTGCTTTGCCAAAAGGCTTGGACCTTGGCAGCCGCCCAGTCTCAGGATATGCTGAAGCCAGCTGTGTGTGGTATGCTTAATGCTTCTCATTCCTGACACTTTCCTCTTCCATCCACACCTTCCACTCCTCTTTCCCCAACAACATGGGAAACATGAATCCAGAGTTCTGACTGGAGAGAATGGTCAAAGGAGAAAAGCCGCAATCAGGGGAAAGGCTTTAAGTAGGCTGGGGTCTCAGGTCTTCACCTGGCAATCCTGGATGAAGTGTGTGTGGGGGGGGAGAGGCATGGAGATGGGGAGTACACTGATGTTCTAGGACTTTCTATAGTAGAGATCATAGAGACTGGGGGAATTTTGAGAGTGCTGTGGATATGGTGAACAGAAGAAGAAGAGGAGATTGGATTTATACCCTGCCCTCCACTACCCAAAGGTGTCTCAGAGCGGTTTACAAACTCCTTTCCCTTCCCCTCCCCACAACAGACACCCTGTGAGGTAGGTGGGGCTGCGAGAGCTCTTGACAGAAACTGCTCTTTTTCAAGAACAGCTCTTATCAGCTACGGCTTCCCCAAGGTCATCCAGCCAGGTGCAAGTGGAGGAGTGGGGAATCAAACCCGGTTCTCCCAGATTAGAGTCCACGCACTTAACCACTACACCAAACTGGCTCTTTCACTGCATCTTTCACTGCATTTCACTGCATCTACCATGTCAACCCAACCCCTTTTCTCCCACTGCAAGAAATGACAGAAAGGGGGACAGCTGAGGGAGGAAGAGCCATAGCAGCCACCCTGGCAAGCCTATAAGCAGCCATTGTCATCTATTGCTTCAAACTGTGCCCTTCTCAATGGACTTGTAAATTTTTAGCAAACTCATATCTGCCACTGAATGCCTTGGTCCTCAAGATCTTATAAAAGAGTAGCACCTGAACTCAGCCTATCAGGTTCACAATCTTAGCATCAAATCACAAATAAAAACGGCATGTTTTCCCTAGTAGTACTTAATACAGCAGAGTATTTTTCAAAGCCTGTAACCCGTAGAACTGAGTTGCTAACTGAGTGGTAATGAGCCACCCACAAAACAATTAGATCTGCTTAAACTAAAAGCCACTCGGCTCATGGTCTTCCCTCAATTGTAAATGTTAACTCTAGCTATTGATTCATTTCATCAGCAACTGCAGAGCAAACAAAAGGTTATGACTTGTTTGGCAAGTATGTTGTACTGGTTTGCATAAAGTGTAAAAGGGCTTTGCTTGTCCTGGAATCAGAAAGCTAAGTGGCCATGAAAATTAAATACAGCAAGGATTAAGGTTATGACTTGTTTGGCAAGTATGTTGTACTGGTTTGCATAAAGTGTAAAAGGGCTTTGCTTGTCCTGGAATCAGAAAGCTAAGTGGCCATGAAAATTAAATACAGCAAGGATGGTTTGTACATCACATACAGCAAGATATGAAACTGTTCTTTATGGAAAAAATGAACATAAATA
>NW_015169923.1:46868-67230 GCF_001447785.1 Gekko japonicus | reverse complement strand
AATGTTCTTATTATTTTAACTGAAGTACTGTACACTATATGCACATAAGGACTGTACCATAGAGATAAATACACAAAATATCTTCTTCAAAGTAGTTCCAAGTCACACTATTAGGAACAACTCCTTTAGGTGTTCAAATTAAGTCCACAAAAAATTCTTTCACCATACAGATCTTCCTTCTGAACCGCAGCTTTTCAGCATGATCCACTTCAGAGAACTATGTCCCAGTTGAAATTGTAACAGAGTATTCACCTGGAACAAAATTTAATCAGATCTGTTCTTTGGGAAAGCATATGGGAAATGTATTTGGAATAAGCTAGCATTCACGTCAGAGAAAGAAGGAATGAATGATACATAAAATGGGCCCCACTGGCCATTTCATATAGACAGGGTACTTTCTAAAGGAAGGACCAGTATAACAGACGTACAGCATACACCGACATACAGCATGTGAAGGTACTTAAGGAAATCTATCAATGCTTTTGCTCAGTTGATTCTAATGAGATATTCTTAAATAAGTTTCCTTCTGCAAGTATCTCTCTTAAGTAATATCTTAGCATTTTATGAAGAGAGTATGCATCTTCTTGCCTATCCATTCACTCATTATTTTCTGTCACGTTGCATTGCTTGTCATGATGCAACAGGCAAACTGAGGAACTATCTTCTCCACCGACAACATGTGGGATATGTGAGATGTTTGTGTGACATTTCAGAAGACAGGAAGACCTTTGTCCGGTACAGTTATTACTTAGAGGTACACAGTGGATCTAATGATAATTAAACCTATTTTCTTCCTTAGTTAAAAATACACTCTTTACTAATCAATGCGCTGCTTCTGGCTATCAGGATGACTCACCACCTTTGTACAAAATACACAAAATTATCTGAGAGGTTTACCTCCTGAAAGGATATTAAAACTGTATTTCATCCTGTGAATTAAGGTGTTTTTCCATCTCACTGAGAAGGGCAATTATGTGCCTGGGGAAAATGCAAGTATAATTCTAGCCTTGAAGTATTAGAAAACGAGCTCTGTTCATGATTGTGTTGTACAAGTAAGATCTGTAGAAACTCTGGAGTGAGATAGACATTGAAATATATTTATGGTTTTTTTAAAAAAAATGGATTGTGGAAATGTTTTCATTTATATCAGTCATGTTCTAATGGTGTGAGGGGGGACAACGACAGATTTTTGCAATTCAACAGTACTTTCACTATTGAATTATCCCTTGGCTGAGGAAAATATTCTTCTCTGAGAAAGTGGAGGATTTGATCTTTGCATTCAGCTTTCCCCCTTTTAAGGTTGCCATGTCTGGTCTGGCAACCAGCAGGAGACCAGGGGGCAGAGATGGGGGGGCAGCTGTTGGCAATGTTGTGATTGTTGGACTGAGCAACTCCACATGCCTGAACATTGGGGGGGGGGCTACATCACTCGTAAGCATGTACAGGTGTTATTTCCTTGAATGGGATGCCTCTGTTTGTCTTAACCTGGGAGCTGCCCTCTGACCCTTCCTCTCTCTGTGTGTCCTTTGTTCTCTATTCTCTGCATGGCTCTGCATAGAGTCACATGTCTCTACAGGTCTTTCCTGTACAACACCCTCATACTTTCATACACCCGATGCTGGATTTAGCTTGCTACTTGTGATAGGGAAAGTGCTCTTGAGATTACGCTTCTCTCTCTCCTTTTGACTGCAACCTGAATGTGAACGGAATCTACTTGAATAAATGTAAGTTTTACTTTTGCAGTATACTTCTTCTAAGATTTTATATACTGCGCTCAATGCCATGCTTCTACGACTGGGCAAACTCTGCTACATTAATAAAATACCCCGACAGTGATGTCACTTCTGTGGCAAAGCTGGAAGTGCCATCATGCCTCTCTAGGAACTGCTGGAAACTCTGGGGTTTTAAGGGTTTTTAAGATGTGTTTTTATTATGTACATTTTTAATCTATTAGCTGCTTTAGTGGCCTTGGTGAGGGCAGAAAGACAGGGGTAAGTTCAGTAAAAACTAAATTCTGACAATGAAAATAATAATGAATAAAAAGCTACATGGGACAAGTGGCTGCAGTGAGGAAGGGGGATTAGGCGGAATAACCCTGCATTCCATGGTTAAAGTGTTGCAACCCAAGTCCCACACTGCTGCTTCGTAGGGTGGTGGGGGAACCCTGGAGTGAAATCATCGTGCCAGGGTAATGTTCTAGGGTTCCACTGAAGCATTGTGGCATCACAGAGATGCCAATTAACATATCCCTGCCCCTCAAAAGCTTCCACTGGGTGTCAGTGCTGGACTGACAACCCTCGTTTCCCTTAGTAATCCTTTCAACAGCTCTGTAAGTCAGGCCAGCACATTTATTATTATCATTGCCCCCAAAGTATACCCTGAGGGGATAATGACTTGCCTGTGGCAACTTAGGGAGTTCAAGACTGAGATAAGATTTGAATTAGGGACTGCACAATTTGTACCCTAGGCCACGATACCATACACACCTGACACAGTAGAAGTGATGTTTTTTTTTTTTTAATTCAACCATTACATTCTTTTTCTCCTATAAAAATATCCAGAATAACCAACCACCGCCGTCTAGTGTTTTATCATATATTACCAACACCTTCTAAAACTTACACCCCAGCAATAAGGGTTTCACATCATTGATTTCAGTCATGCCATGCCATATAATTTTTCACTACATACATACATACATATTAGATTTCTATACCGCTCCTTTCCGTAGACTCGGAGCGGTTTACATAGTTCCTACAATTGACTAACCTAGGGGCACATAGACAGGGGGGTGAATTCCTTACTCGGGCACCCCCCCCCCGTTTTTAAGGCAGGATCTTCTTCTTAGCTTTTTTCCACGGCGGATTCTTGTTGGTACTGGCGATGTGCTAGGCAACTATACAGTGGCAGAAATAAGACATGACCCCCCCCCTTTAAAAAAAAGAACTGCCTGTACCATTCCTTCAGATACCAGTCCTTTTTTAATTTAAACTCTGTGCACTGTGCCTTTCTCTCATTTTTAGTCATAGAGAGGCTGCTGCTGCTGCTGCTAATGTGGGGGAGGAATGTTGGGTCTATGTAAATGCAAGGCAGCCAGTACATGTGTGGGCAGCCTTTTGATTGTACTTCAAGCGGTTTGTTGTTAGTTGGTAGGATAGGATGAGTGGAATAGTAACAGTCGCTTCCTCAGGCAGGGGGGTGAATTCCTTCCCCGGGCCCCCCCCCCCTTTTTAAGGCAGGATCTTCTTCTTAGCTTTTTTCCACGGCGGATTCTTGTTGGTACTGGCGATGTGCTAGGCAACTATACAGTGGCAGAAATAAGACATGACCCCCCCCCTTTAAAAAAAAGAACTGCCTGTACCATTCCTTCAGATACCAGTCCTTTTTTAATTTAAACTCTGTGCACTGTGCCTTTCTCTCATTTTTAGTCATAGAGAGGCTGCTGCTGCTGCTGCTGCTAATGTGGGGGAGGAATGTTGGGTCTATGTAAATGCAAGGCAGCCAGTACATGTGTGGGCAGCCTTTTGATTGTACTTCAAGCGGTTTGTTGTTAGTTGGTAGGATAGGATGAGTGGAATAGTAACAGTCGCTTCCTCAGGAGTGGGAGCAGAACTATGACTCCTTTTTTAAACTTGATTTTGCTTGCAAGCTGTACAACTGATGCTTTGTTTGAAGGGACTGGGGGAAAGTAGCAAAGCATAACATTTACTGCAATGGTCAAGATTTTCCACTGGCATAAATGGGAACGGGTGCACTGGATTTTATCAAGACCCTGATCTACATGGGCCTGGTTCCAGCATAAAATATCTGATTGTCTCAATTACTTAATCTAGTTTTAACTCAGTGCACCAGCAATTAACTTCAAAGGATTACTCCTTGTCTTAAAACTGCAGATGGTGACTGTGACCCAGTTTGTAAACCAGATCTACCACAATTACACAGAAAGTCCAGAACAATTTGAAAGCAAAAAAAGGATGTACAGCTAGGGGTAGAAAATCCTCTTACCTCTCAACCTTCTTATGTGTCTCCTGATGTCCCTCCCCTTCCCTCAGACTTTGATACAAGAATTGTTTGAAGGGGATAAACATAAGGAGATAAACAAAATGAATGGGGAGAGCTCAGTTCCCCTCACATGTGACCCTTTTGATCTAAAAGTTAGGCCCCACCACTGTGATTGAGGTAGACCCGAGCTAAACTCAAGAGGTCTTCCTCTATACGTAGCCAGAGACTAAGGGCAACATGGCATTTGTACTTTTTTTACTACTGTGGAATGCACTCGCTTTTGCACATGTACCTTTTGAAGCACGGAGAAAATAAAACTCCAAATGTATGTGCTTAACTGCCCTAATACCATTCTTATGAATCAATCACTCTAGTTTTAATTAGTATAAGTAGTATATTAAAGAAAACTTACGTGGTCCAGTGGTTGGTGTGATGGAAACCTTGTGATTGCCCTAATATATACTTGCAACCAGGGCTCTTTTTGTAGAAAAAGCCCAGCAGGAACTCATTAGCATAATAGGCCACACCCAACAGCAGGAACTCATTAGCATATTAGGCCACACCTCTGACTGCACCGCTCATTAGCCCATTAGGCTGCGCCCCCATGTTACCAAAAG
The DNA here is from genome assembly GCF_001447785.1 of Gekko japonicus. NCBI lineage: Eukaryota > Metazoa > Chordata > Lepidosauria > Squamata > Gekkonidae > Gekko > Gekko japonicus. The sequence goes on along the minus strand of NW_015169923.1, from coordinate 62,611 downwards.
TGTGGTCATCCAGCCACACCCACCTTTTGCTTGTTATTCTGTTTACCTTGTTTGTTGTCAAAACCCAGGGCTTTTTTGTAGCAGGAACTCCTTTGCATGTTAGGCCACACACCCCTAATGTAGCCAATCCTAATGAGTTTCTGCTGTTGGGTGTGGCCTATTATGCTAATGATTTCCTGCTGGGCGTGGCCAACTCAGGAGCCAGCCGGAACTCCGTATTCCTGTGCGTTCCTGCCCAAAAATAGTCCTGCTTGCAATGATGGGTAATCCAGGTTTATGTCATATAGCTGCATGCATACATATCACATTTTAGGTAATGTGTCATAAAAATGAGCTCACTGTTTGGCCTTGTGCATGTCATTATCTCAGAATGTCCAGGTCCCATCTATAAAAATGAGAGATGTGATTACTATTTCATGGGCTTGTTCTATATATAGATGAGAATTTATCTAGTATGTTTTTATCCCATCCTTCCTCAAAGGAGCTTAAAGTGTCGTATATAATTCCTTCTTCCTCATTTTATGATCATGACAACCCCATGAGGTAGGCTCAGCTGAGTATGTGTTACTAACTGACCCACAGGTTAACCTTTGAACTCCATGGCAGAGTAGGGAATGGAAACCAGGTCAGATCCTAGTCTAACACTCAAATAACTAATCATGCTGTAATGGACTGCACTTTTTAAAAGCTTAGAAGAGCTCTACAAGCAGCTGAAGGACTGTGAAGGGTTAATTCTTCACAGAGCCAGAGAGCCTTGAGTGACAGACTGTTCCACAAGAACTGATTGGTTAGCATCAACTGAACAGAGAAAGACTTCTGAACTGGATGTTGAGGCGATTCAGTCACATTTCTGCCTTGACTAAGTTGAGTACTGAGAGTCTGATTTCAGTCCTAGCTGAGAAGAGTCAAGTACTGACAGTTTCTAAATTAAGCCATGACTGAGAGCAGTTTAACACAGACAGAAGAATTGTAGAAAGTTGGCAAGGAAGTTTGGGAAGTAGGCAAAGACTCCCATTTGGGCCAGGGGAAGGGAATAGATCTTCTAGAGAGAGAAGTTACCCAGTTAAAAAGTGGAGAGATCCCTGGTCTTGTGTGGTTAGAAACTGCCTTTGGAGACCTTAAGAGCCAGTTAAAAACTAACAGAAGTACTGGTGTTTCAAGAGAAGAGGTTTGGGCACTAGAGTGTACTAGCCTTCTGGAAACCTGAAGAGTCAGAGAATACTCAAAGAACGTGTACTGGAGTGTTTGGGGAAAACACTGGAACAAAAACTTCTCAACATAAAGATTTAAGTAACTCTGAATATCTTAAGAAACTCTCGTTAACCTGAAACATAAAAACTAAAGTCTGTGCATGTACTGGTTTTACCTCAGAAATTTTGCCCTTGATTTTCCCTGCCCTTTCCTGTCTATGTTGAATAAAATATTTTGTTAATTTGGAATATAAAAATTTATTGAGTGCCATTTAAATTGTGTAAGATAAACGGGGTTCCCATTCATTCTTTCAAGTACCTGGGCTGAGGAAACAGCCAAAATATTATACCGTGTCAGGCTGGGACAGCCAGAATTCTTCCAGAAAAAAGAAAACAGACTAGGGTGGCTCAGTCACAAAAGGGAAAACCTTGCCTCTAAGGAAGGCAAGTGGACGGGGCCGTCATACATGCTTATGACTGAAAGCACATGGCTCAGTAAAGTATCTCTACAAAAGATTATTAATGGCATCTGTATTTAGGAGGGGCACACAATGGGACATTTTGGGTTCAGTAAAGTCCTTAAGACTTCCTGTGTTTCCAAAGGGGAGGGAAGATGGCATGGTATAGCCTGATATTGTCAGATCTTGAAGTGAAGCAGGGTTGGTACTAGAAGGGAGACCACCAAGAAAGACTCCACAGAGGAAGGCAATCTCAAACCATCTCAGCTTCTCACTTGCCTCAAAAGCCCCTTGCTGGGGTTGCCATACCTCAGCTGCAACTTGGCAGTGCTTTACACACACGTGTCCAACAGTGGTTATAGCAGATGATGTCCCACTGACAGCCCCTGACCCCAACAGTGGGGAGGCAGGGGAAAAAATGCAGGGAAAACTACCATTGCTCTGACAGTGCAATGTCACTTCTAGTACAAACCTGGAAGTGATGTCACCAAATCAGGACATTCTAGGAATCCACTGAAACTCTATGGTAGACTTTTAGTGGAATTGTTAAGCATCACCTTGGCATGATGATCCCACTTCTGGGTTCACACCGGAAGTGATCTCATTCTGTTAGAGTGGTGGTGATTTGCATTTCCACACACCCCTGTACCTCCTGCTGGTTGCTGGCACATGTCTGGCAACCCCAGTATAGCCCACAATTCCTTATCTCCATTACTTTTTCAACATTTCCTGTGTGAGTCAAAGCACAGGCAAAATTGCTATTTTACCCCCACCACCACCACCACCACTCCCCCAGTGTGAAAACAGCAACAGAGGCTCTGCCAGAATCATGGCGATTTCCACATGGGACACACTCGAGTGACTTCCCCATTGCTAGTGTGGTTGCAGATACAGCTCAGCAGCAATGAGTCTTCCACATGTCTTCCACATGGCAGGGTTCCCTGCAGTTTTGGCCCCCCCCCCCCCCCCCCCCCAGCCACTGGGGCTTTTTTGATTTTTTTAAATTGGCAAGTGGATATTGTTGTATTGATATACAGTTCTCCAAATATATGTAAAAGGTTCTTAGTATTCCCAGCTTTCATTTTTTAAAAAGTGAGTGTCTAGCTCAGTCTGCTGCAGATATAAGAGGAAAGGCGTATCTCTGCAACAGAAGAGACTGGAGATTTATTTATTTATTTTTTAGAAAATGAAAGCTGGGAATTCACAGAACTAAAAAGCAAACAGACAAAAAAGCCCCCCCCCCCTGTGAAATTGGATGCCATGGGTACAGGGTCAGGGAAAATGGCTGCCATGTGGGTGGGAAATCCAGACTTTCCCACCCACACAGCACCCATGCAGGTTTTACTACAAACTTAGCAGAAAAACAGTTTTGAGAAAGTTGAGAGAAAAGTTGAGGAAATACACCACAATGCTGTGGGGAACAGGGAACCACTTCCTAATAGATAATCTATGTGGAAATGGCCTATGTGTTTTGTAGCTTGCATGAGAGTGAGACATTGGCTCCAATCAATGGTGTTCCTCCTTAAGCCTTTTTTTCCCGATCCAGTCCTTAATGGCAAGTATAGGAACTCTGATGTGCACATTAAGCCCTTGAAGGCTAGGGAGCCTATCAGTTCACTCCCATTGGAAGGGCAATACCAAGTATGCAAGTTATTAACGCATAGAGCTCCACTGTCCATTGAAGTGGATGGGAAAGCCCACACATATGGGAGGGGCAGCTCTGGCTGTTCATCTGAGTGTACTCTGGACTCTAGATCTAGGACTGTCAAGAATGCCCTGTCAACTGGCAGGAGTCCAGGGGATGGGGACATGGGGTGTGTGCCATCAACAACAATGGGACATCACTTCTGGGGGGAATCTGGAATTGACGTCACACCTCTCTGAGATATTCAAATGTTAATTGCTGGCTTTAGCCGTAAATAAAACTTTATCCTTTATCCTCTGAGATTCGTAGAGTGGACTGACACCACTTCTGGGTTCCCTCCAGCAGTGGCCTCACCCTGTCACATTTTTTAACATCATTTTTCTCCCACTGGCCATAGGAGAAGCAGCGGGAAACAGGAGCTGAAGGCAAGAGATCCTTCACTTCTTCTGGGAAAATGGCAGTTCTGCTATGATCTGTGATCCGTGTGTGTGTGTGTGAAGGGTCATCAAGTCACTTCTGACGTACAGCAACCCTATCAATTAATGACCTCCAAAAGGTTCTATCATTAACAGCTTTGCTTAGCCCAACGTGAAGACTGTGGCTTCCTTGATGGAGTCAATCCATCTTATGTTGGGTCTTCCTCTTTTCCTGCTGCCTTCAACTTTCCCTAGCATTATTGTCTTTTCCAGTTAGTCCCAGAGATCCTAGAGTACAAATTGTTATTATCATGTGCAACAGGGTATATCAGATAATGTTCCTCTTATGCATGTGAAGCTTAATTCTCTCCTTAAAAAGAGAACAACTTTTATTCTAACGTCACATGAGAAAATCAATCATATATAAATTAGATGTGGTTGCAAAAGCTGGTTCTCTGCAATGATCTCAGCCAACAACACTTGAAACGGAGATGTTATCAGACTACTTATATATAGACCCGTAGAGTAACAAGCCCTTTCCCACCCTGCTCACTGCCCTCAGGTTCTAAAAAATTTACAAAAATCCATCATTCCCTAACCATTTTTTTTTTAAAAAACAGTTTTATGGAAAGCAATAATTGATGGCCTGAGAAAATTCAAAGAATGAGTGAACGAGGGGGAAACCCTTATCACTGTTTTATTCATGGCAATCTGCCTTGTTCTGCTTTCGAGTTCAGATTCTGCAGGGACCCCTAACCTTAATTATGTAGTCCCACTGAACATGATCTGCCTTTTAAAAGCCCAGCAGTCAGCACAGCATGTATCTCTCTTTCCTTTGCATAAATAAAACAGAATTGCTCAAAAACCCAGTCTCCCTGTAATTTTAGTCACAGTTTATGGAACATGTACAATGGGCAATTTTCTAATTTGAATTTTTTTCCAGGTCACTTGCCTCATTCTGCAGTGTAGTTAATATCCATACGTAAAATAAGCAGTTTCTCCATCAATTTAGACTTCCATAGCCTTATTCTTTATAGCCTGGAGCAAAACTCAATGAGTGCTTTCAGACTTTCTGCCCATTTTACCCTGAACCACATCCACCCAAGACCTTGTTGCTGACTACAGTGTTTTACTCTGTAAAATTTCCCAGAGCTATCATTTAATGCAAGTTTAGACCTAAATGGTAGGCAGGAATAATACGTGAAACAATTAGCTCTTGATTTAAGAAAGAACTCAGGAAATCTGGTGTCTTTTTTTTTAAAAAACAACAACACTAGCCATTGGAATATATATTGGAATATTTGTTAATTTCTTTTTTTTTCCTTATGGGAGAAGAAAAGGATAGGATAGAGCAGTGTATAGAATGCTTAGAATGGATGTAAGGGACCTGAGTTCAAATTACTACTTAAATTTATTTATTTAGTTTAAATATATTTATACTGCTTTTCTAACAAGCACTCCAAGTGGTATACTGTACAGATAAAACCATAAACTTTAAAACCAACTGCAACATATTTACACATTAGTCCAGTTGATTCCTTTCATTCTAACCCATTTGCAAGCCTAAAATGGCCCTTCTACAACTTTCAGAATTTTGGTATATACAAGTGTGTTAAATATAATTTTTTAATGCTGCCTGTACCAGCAGTTCACCCAGGATGAGAAATTTGTTGCCAAGATAAGCATTCTGATCCTGGATTGCTAAAGCTTGCCACAATTGCACAAGGAGATAGTAATTCCTGCTTCCGCACTTAACCCCTCAAAGCTTGCATCAGAACCTTTCTCATGACTCACTTGAGGGAAAAAAGGCAGGCAGCTGAAACTTTACAGAGATAGGAATGGGAGAGAAAATCTTCAGCATTTCTTTTTTAAAAGAAGTTACACACAGGGGTCATTTCCTGCAGGAGCGCACAGGAGCGGAGCTCCGGCAGTAAAGAACCCAGGGGGCGGGCACATGCAAGAAGCTCCGCCTCCTGCTCCCAGCAGCCTCGGGCCACAAAAAGCAAGAAGCAGCCAGGTAAGTTGCAGTGGGTGTTGCCTTCTGACACACTTCTGGTGATGTCAGGGGGTGTGGCATATGCAAATAAGTTATGCTAATGAGTTATGCTAATGAGCTCCTGCACCTCTTTTTCTACGAAATGACCCCTGGTTACACATGACTATCTTCCTATGAGCAAAGTAGATCAGGGTGGGCAGCCGTGTTGGCCTGAAGTAATAGAACAAAGTTAGAGTCCAGTGGCACCTTTAAGACCAACAAAGTTTTATTCAAGGCGTGAGCTTTCGTGTGCACGCACACTTCGTCAGACCTTGAATAAAACTTTGTTGGTCTTAAAGGTGCCATCGGACTCTATATATATATATATATATATATTGTTTAGTGCAACACTGCAGGGTCTGGTTGGTTTAGTCAGGAGAGGTGCAGTCACTGAATGGTGAGTTAGAGAAAGAGAGAGGGTCAGTTTGCCTGTGTGTGTTTTATTACTGGATGTTCTCAGGAGTCATAAAGACACCTGAAGAAGAAGTACACCATAATAATTAAAGGACATGTCAAACAAGAGCAGAGTTCCACAGAGTTTGGCATTTGGGAATCAGGGATACCACTGGGGAGAGTGGCGTCTGTTGGGGACAGTAGCCTCTGTTTCAGATCAGTTATTCCTCAGGAATATCCTTATTTCTGATTATTGTAAGGTATAAAGTAACCACTTTCTCTTGAAGATATTCAAGGCTGAAGAGCAAAAACACCCCCCCCCGATAAGTTTGTCATTATATTGTGATTATTATTATTTTGCTGGTTGGTCTAGACCTTTTTTAAAAAATTATTTTCTGTTTTGAATATAACCAAGAACAAGCCTTTGAATCTAGATTTGAATCTTGTGTCTGCCCCTAAAGCCTCTTTAGATCCTGTATTCCCACTGAAGCATAATGTTTGTTTATTTGTGGAATTTATCTCACCTTTCTGCCCTTTCAAGGGCCACCAAGGTGCCTAGCAATTTAAAACATGCATGATAGAATTACATTTTAGAACCATTAAAATCAAACCCCATCCCAAGCACACATCATTATAACAATTAAAAAACAATGTTATGTATTGAGCCTAAGTCAGCCCTCAAGGTGTACCTGGAACTGGTTGAGCTTGTCACTCTAGAACAATAGCTTACCAGGATCCTGGAGTAGACCAATAGATAAGTAGTGTAATGTAAATAGCCTATCCTTGGGAGTTGAGGGCTGACTTAGGCTCAATACATAACAAACAACAAAGTTAAAATACATACAAAACATAAAAACATTGGTTAGGAAGGAGAGATCATTGAGTGAATGCCAAATCATTGAGAGAATAATTCAGTCATGTCAATAATGAGGATCATTGTGGGAATGCTTAGTGAAACAAAAAAAAGTCTTGCACCTTTTTTGGGTGGGGAAGTCTCCACAGAATAAACTTCTGTTAAAGATATTCCTACACTGTGTGCAGTAAGCCAGGACACACTTCTGCAAAGGCATTTAATTCCCCCCTCCCTTCCCATACAGTCTCATCTGCTTTAATAGCTATTGATTCAATAAACTGCAGGCTGGAAGAATGGGAAAAGCAGTGAATTGAACTTGAGTAACAAAAAACAAAATAACTCTAATGCAACTTTTAATGGAACCTGCCAACAGTGCTCATTTCTGTCAGAAGGCTAGGAAACACACAAATATACACACACACAAGGTCTTCCTGTTTTAAGTGTCCTTTCTTACACACACACACACACACACACACGAGGTCTCCCTGTTTTAAGTGTCCTTTCTTGCCCAAGAAACACCTTCATTACTAATACAGTGTGTTATTTTTTGCTCACAGTGTCAGAAAGAATAGATATCACATTTAAGGCACAGATCCATGCTCATGAAACCATTGTGCTTTCAATTGCTTGCTCTGTGTATATTTAAATGCTCCCAGGAGCCCCCAATCTGCCTTCAGTTACTTCCTGTTTAAATAAAATGTGATTCCTCCTTTCTTTTTTTTCTTCTTGTATGGAATTCATTCAAACGAAAAGGTCATGACATGCCAAATGGAGAAAGCAATTTCCTTATTCTTCCTTTCAGAGCCTACCTTAGGGATCTGTAGTTTAAAATGATCCCAGACAGATTTTCTTCTTTTTTTCTTTTTCTTTTCTTTTTAAACAGATATTATATCTATCTGGTATGGTGACTGGGTGAGGCTTATTGAGACTGAAGGTAATGTACTGAAGACGGCAAAGGCAGACAAAAAAAGCAGTGCGATGGTATAATGGACAGAGAGTTGAACTCATACAAGGAGAAATTGATTGGAGGAAGGGCAGGGTATAAACACCTAACAAAGGAACGGCAGTTTAAAGATGGTGGTATCTGAGCAGTACATTAATGTATTCCAGTTTTTCCAGTTTTAATTTCATTTGTAATATTATAGAACATATATGATTGTGGACAGAACACTGGATTCAGGACACATCCTTTAAGACTAGAAAATGATGCTATGTCATTCCTATTTTAATTTCATAGGTAAAAAGCAGAAAGTACATCATGCCAAATAAAGAGGGAATACATTTAAGAAAACAATCCCAGATGGTTCAACACATGAGTCATGTCAAAAGCAGAAGAGAAGCCAGTTTTCACCCTAACCCATCCCAGTTATCAGATAATTGGTCCTGAGAGGGGGGGCTTCTTTGCATAAATAAGCAATTGGATAAAGTTTGGTTTTATTATTCTAGACTCATCAGTAAGAAGACATTCTTTAGTACCAACCCACCCTACCTTATGTCCCCCATCTCGTGTTGTGTCTGTTGCTGATGCAATAACTTAGAAGACACAAAACAGCATCTTGGCATGAAGGCAAATCTCTTTAAATCCAGAACAGACCACAAGTGATGCCTGGTTCGCACTGTCCCGAGCACAAAGCTTTGACAGAAGGTGGGACATCAGAGAGAATTTTGGGTTCATGCCCACTCTTCCCAGAAGTGCATGAAAAACTGAAGCCTACATATGTAAATGAATTACCTCACCGCTGCAGAAGATTCCAAAGCACTTTTTCTGTTGCGCATATGCCATAAACCTGGATCATAATAATACCAGAATTACATGAACAGCATTTTGCAGGGACAGATCTGGTGTGTGTGGCTTGTGAGGACCACTGAGAGGAGGTAAAACTGAGGGGGGTCAACCTTGGGGGCTTCACTGAATGACCCACTACCCTTTTCCCTGTTAACTAGAGCACTGGCATTGGCTCAATATGTACACGCTTTTATTGGAGGTCATTCAGGAAAGGACAAAAAACAAAACAAAAAAAACACACAAAACAAAACAAAAAGCCTTGCCTTTTTCCAAGCCCTGTCTTCTTGCTTGTAATACTGCTCCTGTTCTAAATGTGCACAGGATTGTGTTGCCTCCTGAGGAATTATAGTATTCAACAACCGTCCAAGCAAGATATCTAGGAACAAGAGAGGGTTTTAGATACAAACTGCAGAAAATAGGAAACAATGGAAAGAGCTGACTCAAAGACACTCTCCAAACAAAGGGCTACTTGGTCAGATGGTCTGATCACCTTTCACAGCAATCAATAGGAGTCTCAAGAGAGTTGATAAAAGGAAGGAGTTAACATTACAGAAAGAAATGCTGGCGCATCTACAAAGCACCTATATGTGATATGCTGTTTTACAGAATTATCTCAAGGGTTCTATAACCCTAGTCCTATTGCATTGCTTGCTGAATGTCCCATCTGTCAACTGTATTGACTCACTCTGTGTAATCCACCTTGAGTCCAAGTGAGAAAGGCAGACTATATGTAACCCACTAAGGTCCTAATATCTGCAGGGAGAGTGGGCAAGGCTTCGACCACTTCAGCTCCGTGTGCCAGCTGTGGGGAAGGCCATGAGCGCAGATCGTGCCATTTTCGAAACGCGGTCTGCCACACTTGCAACAAATCTGGGCCCATCGCCAGGGTCTGCCGCTCCAAGGGACCACGCCAGAAGTTGACAGTGCACCAGACCTCGCCAGCCCAGCCCATCAACCTCCACTCTATATCAGCCCACTTCCCCCAACACCAGGTCTGTAACTTGCCCCCCCAACGGCCCCAACAAGATGCATGTCATGGTTCTTATAGAGGGGTCCCCCTGCAGCATGGAGATCGACACAGGGTCGACCTACTCCATCATCTCTGTGGATATGCTCCGCACATTGTGTCCGAGGGGGCCCCCGCCCCTACAGAAGTCGTGGGGTTTCTGGTTACGGGACTTCAATAAGAACCCTGAGGCGGTGCTGGGCTGGGGCCCTCTGACCAGCAGAAGCGACTGAGTTCTATTCCTTCCCCCCTCTCCCTTCCCTTCACCTCCAAACGGGGTGAAGGAAAGGGGGGGGAAGGATCTCAAGTGCTTCTGCCTGACAGAGGGCTGGCATGCTCATGGCCAGCCTGGGTGCAACCTGAAACCTCGGAAGCAAGCAGCGATGCCACTGAATCCCACATGCTAACCCAAATCCTATTTCAGTATCTTCTTGATTCTATTGACTCACTCTGTGTAATCCACCTGGAGTTCCAGAAAGAAAGGTGGGTTAAAAATAAGGTAAATAAATAAATAATATTGTCTACACTGACTGGCAGCGGCTCAGGCACGGGTCTTTCACATCTCTTTAACACCTAATCCTTCTAAACTGGAGATGAGAGGGACTGAACCTGGGACCTTCTGCATGCTGGCAGAGGTTCTACCCCTGAGCCACAGCCCCTCCCCAGGGACCCTTGGCCAACATGGATTCCCAATTGATCAGGGGCTGCCTGGGAAAGGACACTGGACAAGTGAAGGAAGCCTTTTCTCCTCCTCCTCCTCCTCCTATTAGCCCAGGAGTCCTGCAGTCTACTAGAAAAAGCAAAGATGGGGGACGGGGGAGGAGGAGAAAAACCTCGCTGAGCCCTCCTTTGAACAGTTCACAGAAGCAGGGGAGATCCACACAAGGAAGCACTGGCGATCAGGGCAGAGGTTTCTTCTTCCTGCACCGCAGCGCCTGCCTGCCTGCTGTAAGAGGTCTCCACTGAGCCAGAACGGCCCTTGAGCACTGCAGCTGCGCACGCCAGGGGAATGTACAGCGCAATCCGAGGCAGCGACTGGCACCTAATCGTCCGTTTTAGACGGCACCGACTCTGCAGCTTGGTGAAGAGTGCTGGGCCAGGAGACCCGGTTCGAATCCCCACTGGCGCTACGCACACCCTCTCTCAGCCTAACCCACCTCACAGGGTTGTTGTGAGGGAAATGGAGGAAAGAAGAAGGATGTGAGCTGCTTTGGGTCTCTGCTGGGAAGAAAGGTGAGGTATAAATGAATTGGCTTAATAAGCTCAGACTGCTAAACAAGCTAACTTTTGCCACCCGCCGGGAGCCACAGAAGGGAAACACGATCCCTGCCCTGAAAGGGGTGTGTGCGGGGGAGCGGATTGGCCTCTCTCAACCCTCCAGCTGAGGAATTTCCCCCACTCAATGGGGCTTTTGCAGCAGGGAAAAGCCCAGCACTTGTGGGTAAACTGCAGAGGCCATAAAACTCCATTGCCGCAGGCCCGAGGGGGTGGTGGGCTCAGATCAGTGGCCTCTTCCTGGCAGAGAGACCTGCCAGCCAGTGGAGCGCAGGACCCCAGTGGCCGGAGGGAGGAGGCGAAGGGCCTCCGGCAAAGCCCGGACCTGTGCGGAGAAGCCGGGGGGGGATCCATGTAACCGCCCTCATGTGGGGTGGGTTCGGCGCTCGGCTGCCTTCAGGTTCCTGCTACCCGAGCATTTTTTGCAAGATGACTCAAGCCGCTGGGAATGCAGGAAGGTTTCGAGGGCAGTGGGCAAAGTGTGTTGCTGTAGCTATAGCACGGCAGTAGAAGCATTCGGCGCAGGCCACCACGAATGGAAAGGCGAGGTGGCAGCAGGGCTGCTCTTAACCAAGAACAACAGCTCAGGGCCCCCCAACCCAATATTTGCGGGCCCCCCCAAACTCCACCATCTGACCAGCGGGGTCTGCAAATCCCCGGCCAGAAAGCCCGCCGAAGGACCTCTTTCCACTCGCCTCCCGACATCTCCCTGGGTTGGGATCAGCGCTGTATGAGAGCCGCACTGAAATCATGGTGTGTGTGTGTGAAGACGGTTCCCCTGACACAGGAATCCACGGCTGCTGCTGGCTTGTGGTACACATGTGCGGCCCCGACATCTCCCTGGGTTGGGATCAGCGCTGCATGAGAGCTGCACTGAAATCATGGTGTGTGTGTGTGAATACGGTTCCCCTGACACAGGAATCCACAGCTGCTGCTGGCTTGTGGTACACATGAGCCCTGCGTTTTGTTTTCAAAAGTCACGTTTTCGTCCTGGAGTAGCCCGTGACAACGAGGCTGACGCCGATTTGAGACAGTGCTGGCGCTGCTCCTGCCTGGACCCACGTGGGTCTTGCAAACTCCCCACTGCCATGCTCGCCCTGGGGTGAGATGCCCTGATCTGGCACACTCTAACTGGCAGGGAGAGCAGATGGCAAGATAAGTCCAGCAACTCGGCGCCTGTTCCCCGATGCCCCTCTTGTTTCACCTGGGGCTTCTTCTGGGCGTCCTCTGGTGGGTGAGACAAAGCCCTCCTCTACTAGACAGTCAGGGCACGGCTCATAGACCATTTCTTCTGGATCCACAAAGTAGTTAGGAGGGAAAGATGAGGGGGGGTGGGCAGGCCATTTCCTGGGCCCCAGACCAAGGCACGGGCCAGGAAAGACGAGGGGGTGGGTGTGCAGGAAACTTACCTTGCTTCTTTCTCCTCGTGGTCCGATCAAGGCCCGCTGGGAACAGGGGGTGGGGCTTGCTGCATGTGCCCACCCCCTGGGCTCCTTACTGCCAGAGCATCGCTCCTGTGCGCTCCGGCAGGAAATGAGCCCTGAATGTACCTATTCAGTTACCTGATTTGTTTGCTTCAAAGCAACTTCTTGAGAGAACCTTCAGCCTGGACTCATTTTTGTTTGCAAAGCTCCAACATCTATCAGCCACTCTGAGTGGTGGCAACCAACTAAGAGTGGGGGAGTAGGACCCCTGTCACATGACCTCCCATCCATGCTCACAGCCACATGCACCAGCCACAGCTATGTAGAAATACATGTGCATGTCAAGTATTTATTTGCTCGTGCAGAACCCTAAGAAAGGACACTGGCCACCTTCATTTCAGCACAAAGGATCAAGGACTACAAAATGCATGATCTATTGGCATATTCTTGGGCATATTCATAAATATCTTATGGTTGTCTGAGTATTCATAAATAATGAATTTTGCATGACCACACAAACCATAAAAAGCTAAACGCAGTGCTTAGAATCATAACAACATTTCGGAATTTTTATTTTTGCCTCAGCTCACTTTAACCAAAACAATATGTGAAAGTCCATGGCACTAATCCACTGAGATTTCAGGCTCTACTGAAGTCATGTCACATTTGCTATTTGACTATGACCACCTTCTTGGCCTGGTTTCAGTGCCCTGACGGTTTCACAAATATAAATGAAAAGCATGCTTGTGCGTTGCGCTACTGCCATGACTTCCTCAGCTGCAGCTTATAAAAAAGTATAAAGTTCAAGTGGTTAGAAGTGCAATCTGCAATTTACCCAAAAATCCCATCCTAAATATCTTGACAAGTGGTTTTATGGATAGGAAAGGTATCAGCTGAGGTTTCTGAATCTTCTTATTTTATGCTATTTCCACCTTTTGGTAATACAAAAAGCAGGTAAGTGCTTTTTGTACTGACTTGACAGATGCAACTTGCAAATCATTCTTGTGCATCACTTGAACAATCTCAATCACACATTCAGAAGGAAGGTGTTAATTTGCACATCAGTCTCCTTTCAAAAAAAACAAAAAAAAACCAGGCTAGACTATGCATCATGCCCCTCCTCTGGGTACTTACTTGTGGATCTTCTGACTATCCAAACCAAAGATTTAGGAACAGTTTTAACAATTTCCTGTGCTGTTTGTATTATGAATCAAGTTAACGCACTACATCTAATCACAAGTCTGGAAGTGGAACACTAATCCTCAACAGCAATTTTCACTTTTAGAAACAACAATAAGAAGTTATAGATACAAACTATTAATTGTAATAATAATAATAATATGATGCAGTATCAACAATTTCTCATTGACTGCATAGTTGTCAAAAAATGTACCCTATTTCAGAGCACTCTTTCTTCATATGGATTGAATTGTGCACAAATGGTGCCTTAAAAAGAGTTCTGCAGGAGTTTTTTTTTGTTTACAGTATGTGGGGAAGATCTGTAAGATCATTTGCTAGGCAATGTGGCATGGTCTTACCATCATTTTTGTTCAAGACTCTTTTTAGCATCTGAACAAAATACTTTGCCAACAGATTTCAAACTGGATGGTAGGTGGCAGATCTAATGTGCTTCACACTGCTGTGGGCTAAAACTTGGACATCCTCAGAAATGACCTGGGGCCATTATCCAAAACCAGTTGTGCCAGCAACATATACGATAAAAAAGAACCTGAAGGACCTCAGTGGTTTTTTGCTGTGGTAGCATTTTGTATGGGAATTACTTCAGGCCATTTAGAAGAGTCTAGTAATTACCAGACAGATTTGTTGCTCTTTTCAAAAACATCTCTATACAGCCTTTGCAAAGGATGTGTATCCCATTCTCATGGGTGACATGGTGCTGTTTCTGGCATTTCTCCCCTGGAAAAAATGGCTCTTTGGAGAGTGGATTCTGTGGCATTATACTCCACTGAAGTCTCTCCCCTCCCCACAACCTGTTTTCCCCAGGCTCTACCCCCAGATCTCCAGAAATTTCCCAACCCAGAGCTGGCAACCCTACATATGACATATGTGTGTAATGCACTGCACATATGTCCTTCAGACACAGACAGAGAAATCTTAAACAATTATTTCACTTTAAGGACCAGTCTAAATTATATACTTACCATGTTCTTGGCTGGTGATATGATGTCTGGTGAGAGAATAGTGTTGGCTGTTGAAAACATTAATCTGCATTGCATGATGTAAAGGATTGTTTTTTTTAATTTTCCCTTGAGCTCTGGAGGTTTCTTTTCCCATAGGTCACTGCAAGCTTCCTTCAAGAAGTTGTAGAAGCCAATATTCTGAAATGAGAACAACAGGCACAGAAGGTTAGAAAGTCCGCATTCTTTCATATGGTTTGGAATCAGAATTCTGTGGCCAACCGATACTGAAAGCTTCTGTCACTGGGAGCATAATGCAAAAGTTTAGAATGCTGCAGGCCAAAAAGGTCACAGAAAACCATCATGGGCCCCGGTCACACGGGCAGGAAACTGCGGGGGAGAAGCGTGGCTGTTTGCCCTGGGGCAAACTACTGCGCTGTTACGCGATCAGACCTCCCGTGGAGGTTCTGTGGAGGTACCGTGGAGGTTCCATGGCAAGGGAGAGGTGCTGATCACAGGACAAGCCGGCGCGCAACGAAGAAGCGCGCGCCGCGGCAAACTGTTTTTTTGTGTGTGTACACCACAAATGCACATGCTCCGTTGGGTGCACATGCGCATCCACAGAGACTTGGACAAAAAAACCCAACCTTATTTGCAAGGGGACATGGGCGGGCGCCGGATGCCACCGGAAACGCGATCAGACGCCTGCCCTTGCCCCGCAGTTTCTGAAAACTAGTACCTCCGAGGTACTAGTTTTTTGCCACGCAGTTTCGGCTGGAAGCCTCGGTTGAGCCACGGGAGTGCTACACTTCCCAGATGTGCTGGTGAGATCGCGCCCGGAAACTCCGCCTGTTTTCCGTCTCACTTGTGTGGCTTCTGTTCCGTGTGACCGCAGCCATGGAATTGTTGAGGTGGATTCCTACAGCTGCAGCCCACCAAGTCAAGATGCCACATGCATAAGAAGTCTTATAAATGAACAGATATACCATGAGAAAACGGAAACATCCCCATGATGCATGTTATCATCTATGCCAGACTGAAGTCCACTGAAATCAATGTACAGACACTGATTGTATGGAAGGTATAGCAACAACAACCTTGCCCTCTGGTGCACCAGAAGAAAA
>NW_015169923.1:39015-45849 GCF_001447785.1 Gekko japonicus | reverse complement strand
GCTGAAATTTGATTCTTGCACTGAGAAAGATGGATCCTCAGGAGCAATGTCTGGTAGCGCCGTTGACTGTGGAAATCTGCCAGATGCTCGTGTGTCTATTTATTTATTGTCATCTGCAGCAGAGTTTGACAGTGATCAGAAGAAGGAGGTCGATTCTCTGTCGACGACACCTGGCTCACAGGGGAGCCAGACTCAGGGATTATTTGTTAACACAGTCCCTAAGGCTGGCTCAGGAGGATGTCTCATGTTGTTGGGGGGCATACCCTCATTCGAGTCATTGGTGGCATGTCTTTGCTCAGAGAATATGGGAGAACAAGCAGTGGCTAGAAAATTTCTGCATGACCTTCATTTCCAGCCTTCATGTGGCTGGTGGGCTCACTGAGGGCAAGGCTTGAGCAGGAGGGGACAGCCATGAGCGACCTATCCCACGTGACAAGCATGTGGCCATCACCATAGGGTGACTGGCCAACACAGCATGTTATTGAAACATGGGCAACATTTTCGAGAGTGTCAGGTCTACTGTGGCTGGCATAGTTGTGGAGGTATGCTTGGCCATGGAGGCACAGTTGCTGAGTCACACCGTTTGTCTTGGACCACCAGGAAGGGCAGGGCTATTTTTGGGCAGGAACGCACAGGAACGGAGTTCCGGCTGGCTCCCAAGTTGGCCACGCCCAGCAGGAACTCATTAGCATAATAGGCCACACCCAACAGCAGAAACTCATTAGGATTGGCTACACTTAGGGGTGTGTGGCCTAACAGGCAAAAAGCCCTGGGTTTTGACAACAAACTAGGTAAAGAGAATAAGAAGCAAAAGGTGGGTGTGGCTGGATGACCTCACTTCTGGTAACATGGGGGTGTGGCCTAATATGTGAATGAGCTGTGCTGTCAGGGGTGTGGCCTAATATGCAATTGCATGACAGAAGTTGCAACTAACTTGTCAGTGAGTGGTGTTTTCTAAGATGTTGTTTCCAGTAAAGAAAATTTCTTGTTGATCTTGCCATGGCATGTTAAAATGTCCAGATGACAATTGAGAAAGGTTTTTGAGGAATGTGAACTTTAGGCAATTCCGCCTGACATGAATTCAGGAGCATCCCTGATGTTTTTTTTATTGCAAGTGATGAGGGCAGAGCTGTATTTTGTCTGGCATACATTGACAAGGGTGAAAACTATGGCAATCGTCTGCCAATGCTGCATGTGCCGCCACATTTATGTCTGGTGATGGGAGAACATGCAGTCTTTTTCTACTGTTAGGTTTACAAGACTGATGACCATATCTGAGGATCCAAGGTAGAGCAAGGTACTGCTGCTTTGAACCCTTTCTTCCGTCTTTATTTGGGTTGGGTTTTCCACACTGCATGGGAGCGATGGATGGCTGCCACATACAGATCCATGCAGCACTTGGGCAAGCAGCTGAATTCATCAACTGAAAAAAAATGTCTGTTAAGTGCTCCTCCAGGGGAGCATGGACCACCTTGGACATTTTATAGACGTGACCATCAGTGAAAGTGGCAGGCGCTATGATGCCCACATGTTGCAGTGTTCAAAAATAATAGATGCCATGGACGCGGGAGTCTTTGTCCCTAGAAATCTGACTATCATAATGGAAGGGGTATAGATTCCACCACTAATACTGGTGGATGCCACCTACCCCATGCAAAGGTGGCTAATCACCCTGTATATGGTTGCCCTGGAGCCACATCAGGCAGCCTTTAACAGAGTACAGTGCAAGGCAAGGAATGTTGTAGAACACACTTTCAGTAGATTGAAGGTGCACTGGAGGTGCCTGGGAGCCAAACTACCGGTGATGGAGTAGAACATAAATGCTGTCATATCTGCATGCACAGTCCTCCACAAGATATGCAGGGAGTGTGGCCACCCAATGACTGTCCCACCCAGAGAGGACCACCCCACTCAGATTCCTGAGTCAAATGAGACCCTGGCTAGAGGGAATGACAGGCACCTTGAGGAGGGGAAGGTGGTGCATGCCTCAATCAGTAGGTGGCTGTAGAGGTGACAAAGCCATTGAGTAACATTCCAGCCAACATCACCACCGCAACCAATTAACAATTTATAATCCATGGTGCTTTAGAAGAAACCACCCTAGACCTGATGTTGTATGCACAAACTGACATAAGAAATAGTAGTAATGTGTGGCTGGAAATGAGCAGATTGATATGCAACCTTAAAAGTGCCTAATCCTAAATAGCGGATTTGTGTTATCTGAGGAAACAATTTCACGCTTTTGACCTTGACTTATGCTGTAATCACATATTTTCACATTTCGACCTTTATTGGCATAAAAGATGCTGGTAAATTACAATCAAGAATAAATACAAAGGTCTGATAGATGATAAGAACAGAGACATAAAACAGTTGATTAAAATAGTGACCAATAATACAGATCAAGTATGTATTTAAATCAATAAAACATTCAGAAACAAATAGGAAAAATAAGCGCCCAACAATTAAGATATAGTGATGTATTTGGATTTAATTTTATAAGCTTCTACTAAAAATTTGGCAACACATGTAGTGATTTGATGCTGGAGGGGATATTTAGACAAGAATTCTTTATGTTGTAAAGCAAAGAGGGGATACTCTAAAATAATATGGGATAACGAATCAAGAGTACCTAATTTACATGGACAAAACCTATTTTAAGAAGGTATTTGCCTAAATCTACCAAAAAGGACGACTGATGGAAAAGCATTTAAATGGGCCAAAGTAAAGGCTGGAGTGGGGAATCCAAAACGAAAAAATAGTGGGGCATCATTCCATGCCTTTGATATATACCTAAATTAGCTATGGAACAGACAGAGGGGTGAAAAGGGAACACTTTTTGGAATTCATGATCCATAACCCTTAGTTGGATTGTTCATAAAATATATGATTTATTAATAAAAGAAAGGAAACTACCGCAATACCAAGCTTTTGCAGTTTTTGAACAAATATAGAAAACCAAACAGTACTATGCTGATCTTTTATTAAATAGGATAATAAACTTCCGGGTTCAGATCTAAAATGAATTTTTGACCAGTATTTGAAAGCCATAATCCAAGCCTTAAGTTTCCAAAAGGTGAAGACCCTACTTTGCACATACAGATGAATAGGGAACACGTTTGGGAACTCCCAAAATCTGCCGAAAGAAAGATGATTGTACATCCTCCATGCAAGAATGAAAGGCTTTAATCCACAAGGGAATTCCATATAACAGCTGATGGAGAATTTCTGCATTATAGATTTTCAAGGCTGCTGGGATGAACTGATGACCTCTTAAAATTTGCACCAGAGAGCATTTCACTAAATTTATTTATTTATAGTTCTGTTACGGTGCTTTGGCTGGCAAGCTTCCATGGCAGAGTGGGGATTTGCACCTGGGTTTCTCACATCCTAGTCTGATACTTTACCCATTATACCACACTGGGGCTGTGGTCAGACGGGCAGTTTGACCCGATATAGTTGCTGTTCCCTTACAGATTAAACAGGCTCATTCACACAGCCACATCTGGCACCTATGTCCCAGTCATACTCACCCCATCTCATGATGAGTTGGATGTGGAATAAACAGCCACCGGAGAAAGTCCGGTGCTTACAGATGTCCGCACATTCATCCCATGTTTCTGAATGCATGGGAGTAAACACAAAACTGATGGGAAGTCTGAACCGTCCAATCCAGGCCTGTACGCACAGTGGGGCCTACGAGGTCCTGGCACCTCCACCCATTTGCCAGGCCCCCCATCAATCACCTGGAGCAGGAGAGGTCAGGAGCTCAATGGATGGCAGCAAATTAGCACGTAAATGCAAGAGTTAGCAAAGAGATGTGAGAATGAAATTGGAGTCCAACAGCCTCCCCAAGAAAAACCAAGCTCAACCCTATCTACATGTGAGAACCCTTCTTCACATATATTGAAACAGATTTCCTCAAATATTACATGCAGGTGTGTGTGGGGGGGGTTAGTTGCCAGGAAAAGCTATTCAGAATCAAGATGCATAAGTAACTGAGGAATAAATATAGCTAAGATTGGAATAGCACATATAGTGGGACATGTTGCAGCAAGTTGGCATACAAAAACTAAAGGAATTAACAACAGATGTGAGGACAAAGTTTGAGTCCAGTGGCCTCAGTTGTTTGCAGCTGGATAGGTACATGGGGCGGTATGTGATGCATTTGCTGGCAAGTCAGTCCTTGCTTGCTAAGATTGGCTTGATTGTATATTTGCAACACCCACTGTTGCCCATGGGTGATGCCTCCAGTCTAAGTGGGCAATTCTGACCTACTCTACTTGCCTTTGTTTAATATAATGATCTTCTGGTTTGCTTAGTAGTTAGATCTCTACATGAGACTCTGAAGACCTACTCCTCTTGTCTTTGTTTCAGATAATGAGGGGGGGGTGTTTAATGACTACTAGTTAATGAAATAAGTTGTTGTTTGATTATGTATAATAGGACTATGTAGAGGTACTGGTGTGTTTATGGCGAGCACCTGGTGCAGTATGAAATTTCTTTTACATGGTCTAACCCAATTTAGCATGCATAGTACCTCTTATACCATGTCTTGTTAAAATTCAGAGTTAAGCAGTCTGAAAGTGTGTGTTACCTGTTATTTGTCAGAGTAGTCAATATGTTCTACATGTAGATATCTTTGTAATAAACCTGAAACATTTTTGTGTGATACACCACTTGCCTTTATTATTTAGAAATATAAGTATGGCAATTTTGTGCAGACATAAAACGGTCTGCTCTCCACTGTATTTTTTTTTTTTGAGAATTATTAAGGGTGCAGAAAGGAAAAGGGGCCTTGGGTATTAAAAAGAAAATAATTATATAAAAGTATTTGCATTGGTCAACAACATTCTCATTTTTTATAATGCATTACACCAAGGTATAATAAGCTTCATTTCAACGCTTCTCTTTTACGATTGTAACATAACAATAAAGAGTCACCATCATGAACAAGGGAGTGCAAAGAACTATTTAATAAAGATAGCAATATTTAAGGCCTATTCCAACTATCTACTGTATATATAAAAGCTTATATCTCCATTGTGCTAATGAGCCCCATTAACAAAAAGTATGCACCCTGATCAAAAAATTTCTGGGTACGCCTGGTACAATCCATTCCAGGCAGGTTTTTTGTACTGACTTGTGACGTGCGCATAAGTGTATGTACCAGAACAACTTTTTTTAAAAAAAGACAACTTGAACCGCACTGAGTGGTTGACTTTCTATAACACCGTGAATGACTGACCATTGGTTCTGCATGCTGTAAAGGCACCTCAGGGTGCGGTATCTGACCAAGATTCTCCATTCCCGAATGGAGAGATTAGCAGCCCAACCACACTGCACCAACCTTCCAGTTTGTCCACAGCCTGGGTCTCAGTTTTCCCTCCTTCCTTTCCCATGGCAGTTTCTCCCTGTGAAACATCTGGCCAAGCTGCCAAAGTTATGTAGTAGCAAGTCACCCAGGTGAGTTGTATGGCAGACACTGCTAAGCCCAACCCAGCTGTACAAGTTGCATGGCAGCTGCCCCTGGGCCCAGGTGAGTTGTATGACATCACTTCATAACCACTGCCACATCTGGATGAAGTACACAAATTGCATAGCAGCAATGAGTCTTCTCTCTCGAGCAGAAGGGATTATAATAGCAGAGGTGGGCTGGGAGGCCCGGATAGCCCTGGACAGGCCCTAACTTTAACTGACAGAATGAAACCAAGGTTTGAAGACTGGCAACTTCCACAATGGCCACTAAGATCTCAAAGGACATCAGTTTCTTAAAATTACAAGCACTGCTTTTCTTCTAGAGGGTAACCTCCTAGTATTTTTTTTTTTAAGATTTCAGATTTTTCTGCAAACCTGAGGCTTTTATCTGGGATGTGGTACCAAGCTACTTGCATGATTCACCTAAGACTGGTTGCTTGCTACTGTTCAATAGCAGCAATCCCACAAAAGCCAGTGTGGTGTAATGGTTAGAGTTTCATACTAGGATCTGGGAGACCCAAGTTCCAATCATACCTCTGCCATGGAAACTCACCAGCTGACCTGGGGCCAGTTACAAATTCTCTGCCTAACCTACTTCACAGGGTTGTTGTGAGGATAAAATGAAGGCAAGAAGAATGATGGAAGCTGCTTTGGGTTCCCATTGTATAGAAAGGCAGGGTATAAATGAAATAAATGAGTAATATAGCTGAAGATGGGGGACAGATACAAGAGAGGTTGGTGGGTGGGTGGGAAAGAGAGAAGGAAGCAGAGAAAGGTGAGGGCATAGGTGGTGCCTGGAGAAGAGAAACAGGAAATAGTGTGGGGAGAGAGGAAATAAGGGAAAATTAGGTGCCCCCCTGAAAATCCTTGGAGGTTCCCCACTGAGCAACAGGCCTCAGCCTAGCAGCCGACACAATACACCTGGGCCATTGTTTTCCCAGAAAGGGGCTGAAAGGGGTAGGAGGGGAGGAAAAGTTGAAGAAGAGAGGCAGATAAAGATAGGTTGGCTGGTGGGAAAAGAAAGGAGAGAAGGAAGCAGGAAAGGGAGTATCCTCTGTCCCAAGCACAGCCTCTGGAACTTCTTGCCACTTTGCAAACCAGGGAGCACCTAATAGTATTGTAGAAAATAACTGTATCTATGGCCCCGGTCACACGGCAAAGTTGCCGCGGGAGAGGCACGGATGGTGGGCAGATTATCTGGGCGCGATCATACCCCAACATCTGGGAAGTGGAGCACACCCGTGGCTTACCGCCGACAATGCGCGTTAAAAAACTAGTACCTCCAAGGTACTAGTAAACATTTGCCACGGGCTGCCTCCAGACGCCCGGGGTGTGATTGTGCTGGTGCACGGCATT
>NW_015169923.1:22322-38803 GCF_001447785.1 Gekko japonicus | reverse complement strand
ATATATATATATATATTAAAAATAGAATAACACTATGAAGTGGGAACACTCAAATCAAGAAAGCTGTTCCTTCCAAACTTATGAGCTCTCTGAAGAGCCCCCCCCCCCGACTTTGTTAAATACATTTATACAAATCTAGGTAGTGTCTGCTTCTAGCACATTCTTGTTGGATGCAGTATGCACCACAAATTTGCTTTCCTGTAGAATCTCCTCTTAAAGTACACTTGTTAACTTGGTACGTTTCCCTGTCTTTCAAAGAGAAAACAGCTCCTTTCCAGAAATAGCCACCTCAACAATTAATTCAACCATGAGGGCTTCTCAAATATATTCATGTCATGCTGTGGTTTCCTGTATCTGTATAGCTGATGAGTCATATGTTTATTCAGATGTCATTTTTTTCTGAAGTATTACATGATATAGGCCTTTATGGCATTCTGGTCTATTTTGTGCATTCTGCACATCCATCCTAATTAGGCTTGCCAACATCCAGGCGTGGCCTGGAGGTCTCCTGGAATTACAACTGATTCCTCAGATGACAGAGATCAGTTCATCTGGAGAAAACGGCTGCTTTGGAGGATGAATTCTATCGCATTGTACCCTGCTGAAGCCCCCCCCAGGCTCTATTCCCAAATCTCCAGGAATTTCTTAACTTGGAGTTAGCAACCCTAATCTTAATACTAATATATATAACTGGCTTAATATTATCACTGATCAATGAATTTGCAACGTGTGGTACAGCTTCAGAGTTCAACCACTGTACATGCTTGGCATGATTCTGCATGGTTAGAAAGTAGGGTTGCCAACTCGACTTACCCCTCGGAGCGGGGGAGCCTTGCCGGAGTCTGGGAGTTCTTAATGGACTCGCACGCGTGCCGGCAGCACGTCACCAGAAGTGACTTACCACATTGCTAATGTTGGGGGCGTGGCCGAGCTCGTTGGGGGGAAAACTATATGGTTTTCCCTTCAACGAGCTCAGCCACGCCCCCAACGTCAGCAACGTGGACGCAGCTTCGGGGGCGGGGTTCCCCCCAGGGCCCAATTTCGCCGCGGCGGAAATTGGGCCTCCAAAGCGGGGGATTCCCCGCCGCCCGGGCCCATTTGGCAACCCTATTAGAAAGCCTTTTTTTACTGATGTGAACTAAAAAAGCTCTTTTACTACTGGAATCTGAGGCACGTTTCAGACAGCTCACCCATCTTCAGATCAATTGGGCTTTTGTCACTGCTTGACTATTCTTGCTGTACTGTAATTTTCAGTGTGTTTTAGTCTATTGTAACCATGTTTATAAGCTGTGTTCGTCTGATGGGAAAAGGTGGGACAAAATTAATTGAAATAAATACTTTACAAAGCCCTACTGTTTTGTATATGTGGGTGTTCCCTGAATATGCAGAAATCCTGCTGTGTCTGTGGGCAAGTCTAATCTTGCAGCATTCATGATCAGAATTAATCACCCATTTTACTGTTATTGTAGTATAATGATGAAGAAAATTCACAAGTTATTCATTTTGATTATTACATGAAGAACACAAGTTGGGAATCATACTTTTAGTTCCTGTTGTTAATGGGAACATCACTGGTATAGTAGAGATAGTAACACTGGAAGGCATTAGCCCCAGTAAATGTATTTACATGTAAACCGATTCTTAAATAAAACTTTCCTCCACACACAGTGATAAGGAAAGCCTACATTGTAGAATCTTAATCTATTTTAAAACAGATAAAAGGAAGTACTTCTTCACCCAAAGAGTGATTAACACATGGAATTCACTGCCACAGGAGGTGGCAGCGGCTACAAGCATGGATGGCTTCAAGAGGGAATTAGATAAGTACAAGGGGCGGGACCCGCGATACTCGCGGGAGGGGGGAGGGAGCTCCAGGAGGAAGCAGGAGGAGGAGGTAAGTTCCCCCCCATCCCGCTGGTTCCCCCCATCTCCTCAACCCCCCCTCCACCCCCCGTCTCGATCTCCCCCCCGAAGCGACGCATGCGCAGGGGACACTCTGTCACATTTGGGGGGATTTAAGTATCCTCCCCGATATTTTTTTGGGGAGGGTTAGATTTATGTGCACACCTGGGAACTGCCCCAAGTGTGCACAAAAATCTCCCTCCCCCCCAGGTGCCCCCGATGCGCGGATTTAGGTATCCGCACGTAGGGGGCGCCTTTCGCTATTAGATATATAGATATGGAGCAGAGGTCCATTGGTGGCTATTAGCCACAAGGTATCGATAGGAACTCTCAGGCTGGGGCAAGTGATGCACTGTATTCTTGGTGCTTGGAGGGGGTCAACAGTGGGAGGGCTTCTAGTGTCCTGCCCCACTGCTGGACCTCCTGATGGCACCTGGTATTTTTGGCCACTGTGTGACAGAGTGTTGGACTAGATGGGCCATTGGCCTGATCCAACATTGGCTTCTCTTATGTTCTCTGATGTTCTTAATCTGCAAAAAAAACACATATGGTTGCCAGGTCCCCCCGGCCACCTGTGGGGGATGGAGGGGGCAGGATTGTCAGATCCATTGGGAACCTCCTTGAGACTTGGGGTGGAGCCTGGGGAGGACAAGGACCTCAGTGAGGTACAAATGCCATAGAGGACAGGGACCTTAGTGGGGTACAATGCCATGGATTTCACCCTCCAAAGAATCCATTTTCCCCAGAGGAACTGATCTCCGAAGTCTGGAGATGAGTTGTAATTCTAGGGGATCCCCAGGTTCCACCAAACACCAACATGGGGATATAAGATGCAAACACCAAAATGGGGATTGTGGCAAAATGTGCCTACTCTGGTCAGCAGGCCCCATTCTATCCCACCCTCCTTGGGGGTTCCCAACTCCCTGGAGGGGCTTCTCCTTTACTCACAAGCAATGCTCCCCCTAAGCTGTGAAGTCTTGTGAGTAAAAATTCTACTTTGTGAACTACTGGCATTAAAGTTATGAACAAGTGATTTGGCTACTGCATAAATTAATTTGCTCTGGAGTGATCCTTTCTGAGCTAAGACAAAAATGTATGAGCCAGAGGCTAAAAAAACTGTGAGCTAGCTCACACTAACTCAGCTTAGAGGGGACACTGCTCACAAGCAGCTCACTACCACCACCTGATCAATACAGGGATTTCCCTTGGAAGGGATCAGAACCCTCAGCTCCCCTTCCAAGTTCAGAGGCCTTTCCTTAGTGTCTCCTGGTAGCCCAGTGCCTGGCTACCATGGGAATAGTTTAATGCTTTGTCTGCCCCTGGAGAAATAGCCAGTTGCCAACTGCTTGCCTCCCCCCCCCCGGGGCTCCCTTTTAATATAGTGTTTCCTTTTGGGGGTTTATGTGGTACAGAGAACCGCTTCTTGCATCAACAGTTTAAAATATTGTCAGGAGGTCGGTGTCAGCCCCCTCCTGACTACGCAGGTGCCTACCCTGTCAGCTCTCATGGGCAAAGAGAGAACAAGCCCCGACCTTTTCTGGGTGGTCCGGGAATCTTGGCAGGGTACCCAAGGAGGGATGGCACCCCCACACAGGGAGGGGCCCGAGGCAATGGGGGTCACTGGGCTAGACGCCAACGCCACAATAGGCAGACCAAAGGATGGCAAGTTGATCGGGAGCGTTTCCCCTTTGAATGGTGGGTGGTGGAACGGCTGCTTTAAGAAATGGTTCTTGAGTGGTTTGGCAGGTGTTTCTGAAGTGGGAATCAAAAGGAGGGAAGCAGGTGAATCCGGGGAGGATGAGGACAAGAGGGTGACGGAGGATAACGGAGGGGAGTGAAGAAACTCGTACCCATTTGAACATCTCTCTTGTTGTTGACTTGGAGTGGCGTCAACTCCTGTCCAACATATCTGAGGTGAATCCTGCTGTCTCCATTAAATTCCTACCGGCACGCCCTGGAGCCCGCTCAACAACCTCCCAGTCCCCGCAAGCAGCGAGATCCTGACAAATATTTATTAAAAAGAAAATGTTTACAAGTATATTTTTAGCACCACACCAGATTGAAGCAAGGAAGAACAAAATTCATTGGTCTGAAACATAAATCCTCTGTACCTTCCTCTATACATACCCTATCTGATGGTAAAATATAGGGCAGGCTCTTTGTCTTAGGTGTTTTAGTTCTCTAATGATCCTTCATTACCTTAAAGCTTGGTCCCAGCTCTTTAGGCCAGCTGCATGGTCCAAAATGGCTGCCTGCGCCCAACCTCAGACAAGAAGTCTGTTCAGCTCAGCATCCCACAGGAAAAAGAGACCAACTTCACCTTGCAAGGAAGTTTTATTCTCTGTCTCTGCCCCCTTGACCAGGTTAATTGGTTTCAATGGGAGAAAATTTGATACTTTAGTTTCCCCTTGAAAGTGCTTAACATTGGCTGGATTGTGCCCCAAGTTTACAATATTCAATATCATGTTCTGTTTCAAAAAAGAACAGATTGCAAAATAAGGGTGATTATATTGGGAGGAAGCAAAAAGGAGAAGACACAAAATTGTACCTTTGGTAAATGTGAAGCAGAAGGTCAGCCACAGCCAAAAACAAAATATAGGGGAGGTAATACAATGGTTTATTGATTGTGGACACTAGATATATCTGATAAAATAGCAATCTAAAATAGAAGAATTGGTTTTATACCCCGCTAGGGCTGCCAATTCCCCCCGGGGGGCGGATTTCCCCCCGCTTTGGAGGAAACCCCACCCCCGCATGCACGTCACAGGCAAGTGACGTCATGACGCCGGGCACGCTGGGGGCGGGGCCACAGCCATTTGAGAGGAAACTCTATGTGGTGTGCGCGCACTCCGGGAGCCACCCCAGAGTCCCCCACTGGCGAGGTAAGTCGATTTGGCAACCCTATACCCCGCCCTTCACTAACTGAGTCTCGGAATGGCTTACAATCACCTTCCCTTCCTCTCCCCACAACAGACACTCTGGCCACAGTCAGAAGTGCCTTTAGACTTGACTCAGCTGCGAATGCCTGATGGATCTAAACGGCATGCAGACAGCAACATCTGGGAAAGGTCCTGCAGCCATCAGCACCCCGTGTTGTCCTGCCTCGGAAGCAGAGTTAAAAGATACTGGGGAAAGTCTGGTCCTAATGCTTGTCGATGGGCCACAGACGGACTTCCCCCTGTCTGATCACTCAAGCACGCACTCGATCTGTTGGGATGGTCTGCCCATTCCATCCCAATGTGGTGCCGTTTCCCCCCCCCCTCGGCTAGTAGTATGCACATAACCGCATACTCCATGGGGAACCCTCTGTGTGGGGGAAACAAAAGGTACCCCTTCACTCGGTTGAACATGGCAACTGATCGTGCAGTGACAGGCCGAGCCCGCAGCACAAATGACTCAGCAGATATGGAGTTATATACATCCCTACAGAGCATTAGTTCCAGTGCTCCTGTGGGTAGTTAATGCTCACTAATGAGATAGAAAAGAACAAGAGTCCAGTAGCACCTTTTCCAGTAGCACTACCTCCAGTAGTTTTCATGAGTCACTGCTCACTGTTTCGGATACAGCCACAAAGTTGTATGGCGAAATGTGGTGCCTTCCATGGAGAGAGATCAAGACGGGTAGCCAAGTTAGTCTGTCTGCAGCAGTAGAAAAGAGCAAGAGTCCAGTAGCACCTTAAAGCCTAACAAAATATGTAGTAGGGTACGAGTTTTCATAAGTCACTGCTGCCATTGTACTTTACAGTTATGTTCATGTCTCTTGGCAATTATGTACTTAACTTATGAAGTTGTTGGCCAAATCCAGAGGCCTGAATATATTATTGCTATTTTTATTTGGCTGACATTGATATCCCCAGAGCTAATGTCAATGGCTTTGAAATTCATAAGGAACATAGGCTCAAATAGTTTGTGTTTGCAGGTGCTTTTTCCTTTGTGGGGCAAGCCCACTTGCCTATCATTTATTAATAATTATTTTATTAATAATGAATTTTTAAAGAAGTAAAGACAAGCCTTGTTTTAAACAGAATCCCCCCCCCCGCTAAGAAAGTCGGCCCCGCTAGACACAAAGGAATGCGTTGAGAGACAATATAGTTCTCTCTGTCTGGTAAAAATGTTGCCAATGGAGTCTGGAGTGGCATGTCTCAAAGGTGAAAGGCTGCTTCTGTTTTGAACTGTTTGAAAGAGAACAACACCCATGTGTTCTAATGACTTAAAGAAGTAAATTTATTAATAAGAGTTTTAAGTATTTGTGTGCCTATAGTTAAAGAGAAATTATTCTGTCTAGTTATTTAGAGGAACATTAATATATAATCAAAAGGCTTAAAAGCTAAGACTTACAGCTAATAGTTTTACATTGTTTAAAGCCAGTCATCATTAAAAGCTGAAGTTGGCAAGCACATCTCTGAACAGATAACACACCTGTTTTGCCAGAGCCCCATGTTTTTCAAAACGTTACATCTTGTGAGATTTTGGGTGCCATGAAAGAAGCTGAAAATAAATTCTAGTTTTAAGAAAGGAGCCCTAGAAAAAGGTGTGTGTGTGAAACAATTGACTTATGTACAAGGTTAGACACCAGATGAAAGAAAATCTGTATTAATGTTGATATCCAGGTTTTTACAAGAAGTCTTTGGTTTCCAGTGTAACATTGGAAAAGTCTCGTACATCAGCCAAAGATTCAATGAAGAAAAGGGAATATAGACAAATTATGGTACTTTTAAAAGAAGGCTCATGCTTCTATAAACTTTAAAATTAAGCTGTTAATAAAATTATGCAAGCTTCTATATGTTTTAAAGCATCTCTAAATGCCCCAATATGCTGAAATTGATTAGAATAAGCATGTCAATCAATTGTATTTAGTTTGCTTGGGGGGGGGGAACTCATAGGCACTCTACATCCTTATGAAGAGGAGCAGAATGGCCCACATAAGAACTATCTTTCGAAGTTCTCAAGATGTATCCCTTGTGTAAACTGTATCATTAGAAGGTTTTTCTTTTTTTCTTTTTTTGAAAGTAATTTTCTTGCCTTAAAATATAGATGCCTAGTAATTGATTACACAGGGAGGGGGATCTTCCAAGAGCATATGCCTTAGACTACCTTCATGTAGCTTACTATGTAGTAATTGATTATATGAAATGTATTAATACCTGTAATTAACCTGTAATTAATCCGTGCGCCTTGGTGTTTAGTCATGCCGGCCACATGACCATGGAAATGTCTTTAGACAGCACTGGTCGAGCAAGGGAAACCTTTACCTTTACCTAAGACAATATAGAGCTATTGTGACTTCATAGCTGAAGCTGTAAACACATTCCTATGGAAGGGGCTATCTTGGAGGACACAAATGTTATATCTTTTGTGCCAAGTTCTTGCTTTGGCAAAAGGTCTCTTTGTTAGCCCAAGACAATGTTGTGCCTTCTAAAGATGCTTTGAATGTTATCCAAATGTTAAAAAGTAAAAGTATGGATACGAGCTAGCAACATTTTTTATCTAGTCCTCAAAGACATGTAATAATGCTTTGTTTAAACTGAATGTAATCCTGGAATGTCTGAAGACCAGACACAGACAGCGGTAGAAGCTAGTGGTAACATCTTTATCAAAAAGCCACATTTGGCGTTGAAAACTTGTTTTGTTCATGTGAACTTATAGTAATGCTTTGTTCACTAATTGATATCGCAATGTCTGGGAACATGACTTTGAAACATTTTTATCTCTGATAAACATAGTTCTTGTACACATGTTCCAAGGAGAAAAAAAAGAAATCAAGAGTACACATGCTCCATATCTCATGCTGTGACTTATTGGCTCAAGCCACACTAGAATAAGAGCCCCCCCCCCCCTTGGGGCATGGCTATCAAAGTTAAGAAAAAAATCTTGGTCTCAGTATTAGCTTAGTACTCAGTACTACCAGGATTCCTTATCTGATCTAGCAGGCTTTTTCCTAAGTCACTTTCTTCAAGTTAGTACAGGAGAAATCAAATAATGTGTGAAATTATATAGCACAAGACTAGGAATGTATGATCAAACTGTTTTTCTTTCTTTCTTTTAGTTTTAGTATGTATTCACTGTGTTTTTGTTATACCACTTACACTTTTGGCTAGTTTTCCATTTTCTGTTCTTATTTGCACCATTTATACACAAACTGGCATCATCATTAATATCCATTTTAATATCAAATTTTGTTACTTTTGCTGGGAAAAGCTTTTGTCTTGAGCGCTATCTTTGAAAGAAACTCCAGCTTCCAAAAAGAAGTAGAGGCAAGAGATTAATTAATTAGCCCTGTGCAAGGCTTGTGGAATTAAGTACCTTTACAACATGTTCTGATCCACGTTACTCTATGCTACTCAATCCAACCTATACAAGAACTTGCCTTCCATTTTAAATTCACTAGGCACCTAGTTCATACAACACAGTACATCCTATAATAGTCATTATATTGGTACTAGGAGAAAGGCCCATTGTGGCAACCAATGAAATGGGTGCTAGAAGAGGGCCTGGGTGAGTGCAGCGTCGTGGAGCAGGCGCCCCCCATCCCGCAGCTCCGGGCGAGTGCAATGGCAGACCACCAGGGAAGCTGGGTCAGCTCTTTGTGAAGGTGGTGTTAGGTGCTAGGCGGGCCGCCCCCTCCCCACCCGTGGCTCAGTAGAAGGGGCACCGTTGTCTTTGCCCAACAGGGTGGGTGGTGGAGGGGTGCCCTTTTGGCACCCCCGGTTCCTCCTCGACCGCTCCCAAGTCCGCCAGCACCTGAGCATCGTAGCCAGGCGCGGCGTAGCACTTGTGGAAGTGGGCCGGGGGCTCGCAAGGCAAGTGGAAGCGACTTGGGGGGTTTGCTTATAGTGACCTGGGTGTGTCCTGGTCCCCACCAGGACTTGCAGAGAGTCGGCAGTGGGACAGAAGGCTACCCACTCACCCCACCATCGCCAGAGGCAGCCTGTGGCCCCTGAGCCACCTGGAGCCACGGAGGAGTGTGGGCCAGGTGAAGCATCACAGAGGCTGGCGGCAGGACAGCGCAGTGGCAAAGGAGAGGGCCGATGCCATCCACCCCTCCTGGAGGCCTCCCTGTGGGTTCAGAAGGCAGGTGGGTGGGGGAGGGAGGGAGGAAAAGAAGACAAAAGGGAAGGTGCAGCCAGTCCAGCGAGTCCAGTGGTGGGCATCCCCCCTACTCAGGGCCCGGTGGCCCAGTGCAGTCAGTTGCAGCATCACCGGGCAAGGGGCTGCGGGCTCAGCAAGGGTGGTCACAGACCTCCCCCTCCAACCCAAGGCAGGGTCAGCCAGGCCAGTGAGGGCAGCCATGACTTCACCGGGCCAGTGAGGCCAGGTGCAGGTGTCAGCCTCCCGAGCCAGGGATCACTGGTTCTCCCATCCCTCCATCCCAGCATGGGGCAGAGAAAGCCCTGGGCATGGGGAGAGGTGGAGGAGGATGGTAGAGGCCGCCGCGGTGGGCTGCAGTTGCCTACCCCTGGGCAAGGGGTGAGGCACCTGGGGAGGCCGCACAGGATTCCCCTGGCTGCAGCACGCCTGTGGAGCCACCATTACCTTGTCATCTTCCGAGGGATTGTGACAGGGTACGGTAGCTGAAGGTTGAGTGGGCAGGGAAGAGGAGCAGACCCAGCCAATGGCACACGAGTAGTCTTGAGCGGCAGCTGACGGGCCAATGACTGAGGGACCGCATAGAATCTTGCCACTCCAAATCACTTTTATAATATAGGAGAGATTGATTCCGAGATAAATAATGATTGCCAAAACATTTTTTTTTACTACAGCATATTCATTCACTCACTACTTCCGAGAGCTGACCAGCGCTGCTGATGGCACATGGAAGTTTCATACTAAACAATCAAAACTTCTATTAATTTAAAAAAGGGTTACCTGTGGAACTTTGAGAAAGAAGTGCCTTTTATTGGAAGGCAGCAGAAGGGAAAATGTACCTTGGCCCCGGTCACACTGGCCGGATATCACGGGGGGAGGCGTGGCTAATTGCCCCGGCGCAGTTTGATGTGCGATTATGTGATCAGACGCGCTGGCGGTACACCATGGGTCCTTCCCTCGGTGCCGGCAGGTAAATGAGAGGCCAGAGGGGAATGCTGCGCGCTGGTACAATCACACCACGGGCGTCTGGAGGCAGCCCGTGGCAAATGTTTACTAGTACCTTGGAGGTACTAGTTTTTTAAGGTGCATTGTCGGCGGTAAGCCACCGGTGTGCTCCAGTTCCTAGATGTTGGGGTGTGATCGTGCCCGGATAATCCGCCCACCATCCGTGCCTCTCCTGTGGCAACTTTGCCGTGTGACCGGGGCCCTTGAGAAGCTGATTGCAAATACTGGAGTAGAAATTTAAGATACTGAGACTGGAGGAAAGGGGAGAAAAATCCAGAAGTTCATTGCATCTCCCATGATCTTGGTAATGTACTTAGGCATTTAATGTGCAAATTTTAGGTCATGAATGTATCCTTAATTTGACTAAATTTTATATAAATTACACCTCTGAAAGTTAACACAGTTGAAGTTGGGAGAAATTTCACAGCTTACTTTGCTTGCTAAACTATCAAAATTAAACTAAACAAGAGGGACTCATAAGGACTTGCACGGGAGAGGAAACCCCCACTTCTTGTTGTCTCTGTCCTCCAGGAGGAGAGCTGAGGAGGCCAGCCAGCTTCCTCACACTTAATGGGGGAGGAAGGCTAGGAGTGGCAAGTCTGTCATGTATACTTTCTGCCCTAGAAATCCCCCCTATTGCTTCTCCTTCAGAATCTACCAGTTACAGCTGAACCTTCTCCATCATGAAACAAGCTCAAAGCATTTAAAATTCACCACCTTTCTTTCTTCCACACACAACAGCCCCCAACCTTTTCTTGGGAACAATTAAAGATGCTGGTACTGCACATTAAAGCTCTACATGGCTTGGAACAGCATACCTGAAAGACTGCCTACTCCCTTATGAACCTATCAAACCAGTAGAGATCGTCTGTGTCCTCGCTTCAGGTGCCCCTGCCTTCTGTGATTGGGTGTGCGACCAAGAGGGCATTCTTGGTCATGACACCAAAACTCTACAAGTCTCTCCCCAGAGAGACTCACCTGTCCCCTTCTGTTGCCATCTTCTGCCAGTGGGTAAACACTTTTGTTTTGTCTGGAATTCCCTTAGTGATCCCTCCTTCCTGCCCTGTTTTTAGCTGTTATTTTTATGTGGGTATACTTTATTTTATGTGTAGTTCAACTTAGATGTAATTGTTTTAATGATGTGTTTTTGTTTGATTTTAAGGGTTTTTATTTTTATTATGTATGATTGGGGGGTATTTTTGCATTGTGTGTGTGTGTGTGTACTTGCGCCTGGAAATCATGGTGACCTCTGGTGACTCCTACTGGGGCATGGAGGATGTTCAGAGAAAGGGCTTGATAGCCTGCCTTTGGCCTCCTGGCCCTGGTATTCTTTGGCGGTCTCCCATCCAAATCCTTGCCAGGGTCAGCCCTGCTTAGCTTCCAAGATCTGGTTTGCCTGGGCTATCCAGGTCAGGGCTATTTTTTTTGTTTTTAATCTGTTAGCTGCCTTGGAAAGCCTGACAAGGGCAGGAAGGCAAGGCATAAATTCTGTACAGAAACAAACAGCCAAGTGGAGGTCTTGCCTTTCTTCATAAGTTATGGAAGGCCAGTCACAAAGCTCAAGGCTGCCATTAGCTTGACAGGTCATGTGACAGGCACACAGTATCCCCTTCCAGTTCCCACCCTGTTAGGGGTGAGAGCTTAAAGCCAGTCTAGCCTACTTCCACATCCTCATGATGCCCTTTGCACTGATTACTCCTCATGGGATCACAATCAGTTGCTGCCAGGGTTTAACTGAATCTGTGAAACGATCTTCCTAAGGAGACCTCTGCTATTACACCATCTAATCTGTTCTTCCCATGGCTGTAGCCCTCTAAAGGCCCAGCAGCAGAAGGCCTCAGGTAGCTTCTTTTTCCTTCCCCTGGTCTGTTCAGCATCAGCACCTCCTCTGACAACTTAAAAAAAACCCTTCTTCTAAACTCCCACCACCCTGTCCAGATTCTCTGGGAGTAGGATGATGATGCTTTCCCCACACAGCACTTCATACAGTGCAATTTGCCCAATAACAATTCCACAACGGACACGATTCTGAGAAACCAGAAGCAGATCATATGAAGTTTGATAGGCTTACTTTGACAAAAGCGTGCTCAGAAGTACAGAATACTGGCCTTTTAGTTAATATCTGCAGCCCTTCCTCTGCTTGGTGATCTCCCAGAATTACAACGGACCTCCAGACTACAAAGATCATTTCCTTGGGAGAAAATGGCCGCTTTGGAGGCTGGACTGTATGGCATCACATCTCAGTTGAGCTCCCTCCCCCAAAGTCCACCCTCTGCAGACTCTGGCCCCACATCTCTAGGAGTTTCCCAGCCCAGAGGTGGCAATCGTGTGCCCGTATCCAACAGAGTGCCTGTCTCCCCAGCCTGCCTCTTTTCTTCCCATTACCTTGAACTGGCTTTAGGAAGGGAGGGGATACTACTTCTAGGTCTTAAGATGGAAGAAGTTAATGTAGCAAAAAGGACATTGCTATGGTATTTAATTACCACGGCAAGAATGATTTATGCTTAATGCTGGAAACAGGAGAAAATACCAGACAAATGGGAATGGATACAAAAAGTTCTATATATGGCAGAAATGGATAAAATAACGAAGAAGTTCAACATTAAAGAAGATAAAGACTTTTTTGAAGAGTGGAAAAACTTTAAAGAATATTTAGAAAGAAATTGGGACGTTAAAAATACTATACTGTATTTAGAAAATTATTAGGGTTGAAATGTAGAAATATTTGAATTGTAAGAAAGATAGTTACCTTGAAATATAAAAATGTTTGTGGGCAGGGGGAAGCATTGTGGGAAGCCATCCAAAGGGGGGAGGGAGGTGATAAAAGAAATGGATATGAAGATGGAATGTTTTTAAATGTTGAACATGTTAATCCAAAATAAAAAAAATTGGAAAAAAAAAGGAAGGGAAGGGAAGGGATACAAACGTAGAGGGCAGGCACGGAAAGCAATCCAGTTCAGCTGAAACTGTTGAATGGCTTGATGACAGAGGAAGGGGGGGGGATCAGACTACAGCCTTCCCCCACCCCACCCCGTCCCTGCACCCCTCTCCCCTGCCTCTACCACTTTTGTTTCTCTGAGAGGAGGAGGATTTTTGTAAAAAAAAATGCTTCCTGTTCTTCACAGTGAACTCAGCATTCCTGAATGGTCCTTTAATCGGTTATTGTTAGGGAAGGGGGAGAGGGGCTTTCATTATTACTTTTGTCTTTGCAACCCAAAACGGCTTGCACATTAATTTTCTCTATTTTTTTTTAAGGATCATAATTGTGGGCTTGCAAAAGGACAATCATAGCAAAATGAATGAAAAATCATTTCTTTAGCTGCAAAGTCAAAAATAGCAATTAAGGCCTTCCCCCACACCCCTGACAAGGACTGAGGCCATGGAAAGTGAACAGGAGGTAATTAATTAGGCACAAAGTGACTGAGGATCAGTGGTGCAGTTAAGTGATAGAAGACTCTGGACTTCATAGCTTTATGGGAGCTCCTTTTAAACTGTCGTGTATCCTTCAAATGCAAAGCGTAGAATGAATATTCAACAAATGTGTCGGGCCCCCCCCCCATCTCACTGCACCTAATAGAGTTTGTTATCTATAGTTTGCATTTGTCTTCCCTCTTACTGCCAGAGCCCTGGACACAAGGCAAATTGGGGGTGAGGGAGGCTTCAGGTTCACTTTTGCATCTTTGCAAAGGTCATTTACCCAAGGAAGGGATCAGTGCTCAAAATAGGTCTGGTCTACTCAGAAGAAAAGTATACACTGTAGAGCAAGCCCACTGACCTATAATTTATTAATATTGATTTTATTAATAATGGATTCTTGATGAGCCAAGGCAGGCCTTGTTTTAAACAGGCCAAACCATTTTTTCCTCTGCTAAGAAAACCAGACACTGCCAGACACAAAGGAATGTATTAAGAGACAGTATTGAGAACTTTTGCGAACAGTTCTCTCTGTCTACAAAAATGTTACAAATAAAGTCTGTGGCATTTCTCACCGGAGAAAAACGGCTTCTGTTCTGAGCTGTTTGGAAAGAGAACACCCCCCCCCCCCGGGTTTGTTCCAATGGACTAATGCATACAAAGGTGGATTTAATAATGTTTTTAAACGGGTTTTAAAGTACTTGTGTGCCTATAGTTACAAATGTTTAAGTTTAGCTGAACTGTAAGTGCCTAAAATAAAAAGGCTTGGAGCTAAACTGTTTAATAGCAAAATAATATTCCCTTATGCCTATCGGTGCACAGAGGCTGCAGAACTAAAGCTGCCTAATTGCAACAAGCTATAAGAAGCGGCCATCCATGGCTTCTAAAACATGATTTTAGAAAAAGCTCTTTTTCTGTCTTTCTTTGTAAACTGGTTATTTAAAGGAACACTGATATATTATCGAAATGTTTAAGGCCAGGATTAATAGCTGATGGTTTTATAATATCTATGCTGATTTAAATAAGTGAATCATGCCATATTGATTTTATATAGATATAGCATTTAATATGATTTCTTTAAAGTAACGTAAAGACACTAAGACTTTTCAAAGGGGTTTCTTTAGATCAAAGAAGACAATAGCTTAATGTTTAAAGTATCACCAGAACTAAACCGGCAGGCACGTTTTTGAATGTTGCAAGTTAGGACTTCAGTGATGGTAACAATTACACATAACCCTCCTGTTTACAGAGAACAAAGCCATGGTCTTTGCAAGTACTCTTTTGTTCTGTAAATGTTGTGCTTGGGTGTTATGAAAGAGGCTGAAAATAAATTTTAGTTTTAAGATACAGTAGAAGGAAGATTCCGAATGGCGGAGGGAGCTTGGGAGGATAGACGAACAATGGTCCTTTTTAAAAGAAGCCTCATGCTTTTATAAACTTTGAAATTAAGCTACTGATAAATTATGCAAGCTTCTATATGTTCCAAAACGTCTCTAAATGCCCCAATATGCTGACATAGATTAGACTAAGCATGCCAATTAATTACATTTGGTCTGTTTTTGAGAAAAGCTCGTAGAGCACAGGCACGCCACATTCTTATGAGAGGGGCAGAATGGCAAATGGCCCACATGAGAACTAACGTTATCTTTTGAAGTTCTCAAGATGTATCCCTTGCGCTAAACTGTCTAGTTAGAAAGCCTTTATTTTGTGAAAGTAATTTTTTTAGCCTTAAAATATAGATGGCTAGTACATTCCACAGGGAGGGAGATTCTCCAAGAGTATATGTCTTGAGCTATCTCCATGTGGCTTAATATGCAGTAACTGATTATATAAAATGTATTAATACCCGTAATTAGTCTGTTTGTAAGACAATATAGGGTCATTGTAACTTCAAAGCTGTATCTGTAAACATATTCCTATGGAAGGGGCTATCTTTGGAGACACAAATGTTATATGTTTTGTACTCACTTTGCTAGAAGGTTTCTTTGTTAGCCTAAAACAACAGTGTTGTAACTTCTGAAGATGCTTTGTTCATTGAACGTTATCTGAATGTTGGAAATGGAACTGTGAACACGAGTGAGCAATGTTTTGTATCTTGGCCTCAAAGACATGTAATAATGCTTTGTATAAACTGAATTTAATCTTGAAATGTCTGAGGACCAGGACCAGACAGTGGAGAAGCCAGTAGCAACATTTTTATCAGAAGCCACATTTGGTAAGGTGTTAAAAACTTGTTTGGTACATGTGAACTTATAGCAATGCTTTGTTCACTAATTGATATCTCCATCTCCTGACAAAAATATATAATCTTTCATTAAAATCTGCCTCCATTCCTGAGGACTGGAAGGTAGCTAATGTCACTTCCATCTTTAAAAAGGGTTCCAGAGGAGATCTAGGAAATTACAGGCCAGTCAGTCTGATGTCAATACCAGGTAAGTTGGTGGAAACTGTTATTAAGGAAAGAATTAGTAGGCATATTGATGAACAAAACCTATTGAGGAAGACTCAGCATGGGCTCTGTAAGGGAAGATCTTGTCTCACTAACCTGTTAGTGTTCTTTGAGGGGGTGAACAAACATGTGGACAAGGAAGACCCAATAGATGTTGTTTACCTTGACTTCCAGAAAGCTTTTGATAAAGTTCCTCATCAAAGGCTCCTAAGTAAACTCAATAGTCACAGGATAAAATGACAAGTCCTTTTGTGGATCAAAAACTAGCTAATTCATAGGAAACAGAGAGTGAGTATAAATGGGCAATTTTCTCCGTGGAGGGTGGTAAGCAGTGGGGTACCACAGGGATCAGTATTCAGTCCAATGCTTTTTAACTTGTTAATAATTTGGAGTTGGGAGTAAGCAGTGAAGTGGTTAAATTTGCAGATGACACATAGTTGTTCAGGGTGGTGAGAACCAGGGAGGATTGTGAGGCACTCCAAAGGGATCTGTCGAGGATGGGCGAGTGGGCGTGAACATGGCAGATGGGGTTCAATATGGCCAAGTGCAAAGTGATGCATATTGGAGCCAAAAATCCTAACTATAAGTACACGTTGATGGGGTCCGAACTGGCAGCGACTGACCAA